>NC_080768.1:17943720-18246750 GCF_020826845.1 Diceros bicornis minor
TAGTATAAGGAAATAGGAGGCTATCAGATAATGGACTATCTCATACAGAAGATTTTTTGCCCAAACCTCAAGGTAACCACTAAACAAATAATCAAATTAAAACCACATATGATAAACAAAGAGAAAACTAGAAGAATCATAAGACAGAACAACCAAACTGAATTGGCAGTCCAAAACAAATGGGACAAGAAACAAAGGAAATGCAAAAGAACCAGAAAATAAGTGACAAAACAGCAACATTCAGCCCTCATATTTCAATAATTACCCTAAATGTAAGTGGATTGAACTCTCCAATCAAAAGATATAGAGTGGCAGGATGGATTAAAAAGCAAGACCCAACAATATGCTGCCTTCAGGAAACACATCTTAGCACTAAAGACAAGCACAGGCTCAGAGTGAAAGGATGGAAGACAATACTCCAAGCTAATGGCAAACAAAAGAAAGCAGGTGTTGCCATACTCATATCAGACAAAGTAGACTTCAAGATAAAACAGGTTAAGAAAGACAAAGAAGGGAAATATATAATGATAAAAGGGACACTCCATCAAGAAGACATATCACTTATAAATATACATGCACCCAACATAGGAGCACCAATGTACATAAAACAACTATTAACAAACCTAAAAGGAGAAATCAACAACAACACAATAATAGTAGGGGATCTTAACACCCCACTTACAGCAATGGATAGATCATGCAGACAAAAAGTTAATAAAGAAATATTAGACTTAAATGAAAAACTGGATGAGATGGACCTAGTAGACATATACAGAGCACTCCACCCAAAAACAGCTGACTACACATTCTTCTCAAGCGCGCATGGAACATTCTCTAGGATAGACCATATGTTGGGAAACAAAGCAAGCCTCAATAAATTTAAGAAGATTGAAATCATAACAAGCATCTTTTCAGACCATAAGGCTATGAAACTGGAAATGAACCAGGAAAAAAAAACTGGGAAAGTGACAAAAATGTGGAGATTAAACAACATGCTACTGAACAACCAATGGATCATTGATGAAATTAAAGGAGAAAGCAAAAACTATCTGGAAACAAACGAAAATGATAACATGCCATATCAAACCATATGGGATGCAGCAAAAGCGGTCCTGAGAGGGAAACTCATAGCGATACAAGCCCACCTTAACAAACAAGAAAAAGCCCTAATAGGCAACCTTAAATTACACCTAACAGAACTAGAAAAAGAAGAACAAACAAAGCCCAAAGCCAGCAGAAGGAGAGAAATAATAAAAATCAGAGCAGAAATAAATGATATTGAGACCAAAAAAACAGTAGAAAGGATTAATGAAACAAAGAGTTGGTTCTTCGAGAAGATAAACAAAATAGACAAACCCTTAGCCAGGCTTACTAAGAAAAAAAGAGAAAAGGCTCAAGTAAATAAAATTAGAAATGAAAGAGGAGAAATTACAACGGATACCATGGAAATACAGAGGATTATAAGAGAATACTATGAGAAATTATATGCCAACAAATGGGACAATCTAGAAGAAATGGATAAATTCTTAGACTTATACAACCTCCCAAAATTGAACCAAGAAGAAATGGAGAATCTGAATAGACCAATAACAAGTAAAGAGATTGAAATAGTAATCAAAAGCTCCCAAAAAATAAAAGTCCAGGACCAGATGGCTTCTCCAGTGAATTTTACCAAACATTCAAAGAAGATTTAATACCCATCCTCCTCAAACTATTCCAAAAAATAGAGGAATACTTCCTGAATCATTCTATGAGGCCAACATCACCCTGATACCAAAACCAGACAAAGACAATACAAAGAAAGAAAATTACAGGCCAATATCGCTGATGAACATTGATGCAAAAATCCTCAACAAAATATTGGCAAACCGAATACAACAATATATTAAAAAGATCATACACCATGATCAAGTGGGATTTATACCAGAGACGCAGGGATGGTTCAACATCCGCAAATCAATCAACGTGATACATCACATCAACAAAACAAAGAATAAAAACCACATGATCGTCTCAATAGACGCAGACAAGGCATTTGACAAGATACAACATCCATTTATGATAAAAACTCTCAATAAAATGGGAATAGAAGGAAAGTACCTCAACATAATAAAGGCCATATATGACAAACCCACAGCTAACATCATACTCAACGGGGAAAGACTGAAAGCCATTCCTCTGAGAACAGGAACGAGGCAGGGCTGCCCACTCTCACCACTCCTGTTCAACATAGTACTGGAGGTTTTGGCCAGAGCAATTAGGCAAGAAAAAGGAATAAAAGGAATCCAAATAGGTAACGAAGAAGTGAAACTCTCACTATTTGCAGATGACATGATTGTATATATAGAAAACCCTAAAGAATCTGTTGGAAAACTGTTAGAAACAATCAACAACTACAGCAAAGTTGCAGGGTACAAAATCAATCTACAAAAATCAGTTGCATTTCTATATGCTAATAATGAACTAACAGAAAGAGAGCTCAAAAAGATAATACCATTTACAATTGCATCAAAAAGAATAAAATACCTAGGAATAAATCTTACCAAGGAGGTGAAGGACCTATACAATGAGAACTACAAGACATTATTGAGGGAAATCCACGATGACATAAAGAAATGGAAAGATATCCCATGCACGTGGATTGGAAGAATAAACATAGTTAAAATGTCTATATTACCTAAAGCAATCTACAGATTCAATGCAATCCCACTCAGAATCCCAATGACATTCTTCACAGAAATAGAAAAAAGAATACTAAAATTTATATGGGGCAACAAAAGACCCCGAATAGCTAAAGAAATCCTAAAGAAAAAGAACAAAGCAGGAGGCATCACAATTCCTGACTTCAAAACATACTACAAAGCAATAGTAATCAAAACAGCATGGTACTGGTACAAAAACAGACACACAGATCAATGGAACAGAATTGAAAGCCCAGAAATAAAACCACACATATACGGACAGCTAATTTTCGACAAAGGTGCTAAGAACATGCAATGGAGAAAGGAAAGTCTCTTCAATAAATGGTGTTGGGAAAACTGGACAGCCACATGCAAAAGAATGAAAGTGGACCATGTGCTATCGCCATTCACAAAAATTAACTCAAAATGGATCAAAGACCTGAAGGTGAGACCTGAAACTATAAAACTCATAGAAGAAAATATAGGCAACACACTATTTGACATTGGTTTTAAAGGAATCTTTTCGGATGACATGCCTACCCAGACTAGGGAAACTAAAGAAAAAATAAACAAGTGGGACTTTATCAGACTAAAGAGCTTTTATAAGACAAATGAAACCAGAATCAAGATGAACAAACAACCAACCAGCTGGGAGAGAATATTTGCAAAACATACATCTGACAAGGGGTTGATCTCCATAATATATAAAGAACTCACACAATTGAACAACAAAAAAACAAACAACTCGATCAAAAAATGGGCAGAGGAAATGAACAGACACTTCTCCAAGGAAGATATACAGATGGCCAATAGGCACATGAAAAGATGCTCAACATCACTAATCATCAGGGAAATGCAAATCAAAACAACACTAAGATACCACCTCACGCCCGTTAGAATGGCTATAATCACCAAGACAAAAAACAACAAATGTTGGAGAGGATGTGGAGAAACAGGAACCCTCATACACAGCTGGTGGGAATGCAAATTGGTGCAGCCTCTATGGAAAACGGTATGGAGATTCCTCAAAGAATTAAAAATAGAGATGCCCTATGATCCAGCCATCCCACTACTGGGAATCTATCCAACGCACCTGAAATCAACAATCCAAAGAGGCTTATGTACCCCTATGTTCATTGCAGCATTATTCACCATAGCCAAGAAGTGGAAGCAACCTAAGTGTCCCTCGACTGACGACTGGATTAAGAAAATGTGGTATATATATACAATGGAATACTACTCAGCCATAAAAAAAGACAAAATCGTCCCATTTGCAACAACATGGACGGGCCTGGAGCGTATTGTGTTAAGTGAAATAAGCCAGAAAGAGAAAGACAAACACTGTATGATCTCACTCATATGTGGAATATAAACCAACACATGGACAGAGAAAACTGGACTGTGGTTACCCGGGCAGTGGGGGTGGGGGGTGGGCACAAGGGGTGAAGGGAGTCATATATGGGGTGATGGACAAACAAAAATGTACAACCCAAAATTTCACAATGTTAGAAACCATTAAAACATCAATAAAAAAAATTAAAAAAAAAAAAAAAAAAGAAGGCTTAAGTTTTATCACGGAAGGTTTAGATTTACAAATATTGTTAAGACACCAGATCCGATTGTTAAGGAATACGGTATATCTGTTCCAATCGCCCATGTCCCAGAAGTTAGACTTTTGTTACAATTCTATTTACCTTCTATGTGATGTCCATGGATGTTAAGTACATCGTGGGAAAGCATCAGTTGCAGTGAGAAGAAAATATAAGATGCAAAATGAATCTTCACGGAAAAAAATTCCTGAAAGGATAAAATGACTCAAAAATATGGTGCAAAATGCATTGTTTTTCTTTTTCTTTTGGGATTTGGGCAATTGGTTCATATATGGATATTTTATTTTGTTTTATATTTTTGGATTTAAAGATCCCACAGAACACTGGTTTTTAAATTAGCCAGTAAACCCTGCAACTAGCCACTTTGATGACCTCAGTACAGACATCCTGAATTGATATTGCAGGAATGGTTGTCTGATGCTTTACTTTATAAACATATAACGTGATGAAGTGTTCATCTTCCATCCGCCTTTGAACACCTAAGTGAGAGTGCTGTGCTCACTTGCTTGAGCCCTGCCGTCCTTCAGCTGTATATTCTCGCAAACAACGGCCTTGCTGGTCGCCTATTTAGGCTGTTCCTCCTGAGTGGTTCCATTTGATGGGGTCATTACAGGCTGAGACGAGTCTGTCTTTCACCGTGGCCAACCAGAGGCATGAAAGTTATAGCTCACCCAGGACTGCTCACTCACATACATTGTCGGTCAGCTCATCACCAGCGTCCCCAGCTCATCCCACCCAAACTCATGAGAACCTGCATACATCCCAGACAACCAATCCACTGTTGATCAACCAGAAAGAGTCCCAGCAAAGGAGGAGTCAATTGTTCTGTACAGTTGGGTACTTCGTTCTCTTTCAGGAAGAGAAATCTATACAGGAAAGTTTAAAAACTTGTATTATGTTCCCTGGGAAATAAAGCAGGGACCTCAGATGTCATTAAGAGAGATTTCTCTCTAGCAGATACGTGACAAGTGAACCAGATAGTTTAGGACAAGTGGCAAACTTTCATAAGGACACACTTTCCTAGATCTACGATGCCTATGATCCCTGCATATGTATATGTCATTGTGCCCACAATCCTCCCCATTGCTAGTCAATGCATTATAATTTCCAACTTTGCAGTGAGTTTAACAATCACGTAAATCAAATGACACTAGAATTGGAAAGGACTCACAGATCTTGTCCAATCCAATCATTTTACTGATGCGAAAACAGTCCGGAGAGATAATGACTTATCTACGACCACAGATTCATTCAGTTAGGAAGCCCCGGAGTCAAGGTTCTGGATCCATTCTGTTTACAAACTCCTTCCACGCTTCCTATAGGATCTGATATGTTTGTCCCCAACACAGGAGCACTGGACTTAGGAGCAGCTGTGTATACTTATACTTGCTTCCACCCCATCCCTGATGCTAAATCCACCCTCTATCATCATGTCTCGTCCCTGAGCCCTCTCCTGGCATTTCTGAGTCAATAAGGGACGCTTCCACCCAATCCCTTCCATATCACTCTTTCCCATTCCCACAGGACACCCAAAGCTCAGAACTCAGAGTGAGGCGAGTTGCTTTCAGAAGCTCATGAATCTCAGATGACCCATGAATTCTGAGTATCATTTCAGCCACATTGTTGGTTTGAACACTTTCATGGGCTAGCATAAGAGCCAAAATATCATATAAAATATTCTTTTAAGAAATTCAGGAGTGAACTTCTAGAGTATAACATGCTTATAAGTTCAGGGCTATCTTTTTTGCCGATGCACAACAGACACAATTAGGAAGCGGAGACACAAGTGTGACCTCTACTAAGAGATCGAATCTAATTATGGTGATTAAAGAATATTGGAGGCCAAGAAGTAAGAAACAGATAATGGGGAAGAAGAAAAGAGAAGGCAAGGGAAGAGAAGGGAAAGGAAGGAAAGAGAAGATAAAAGCTAGAGTACAGTGAACAGGATGGCCAAGGGCTCTATCAAGGTAGCTATGAACACATTCAGTGGGACCTACGCTGCAGTACTGAGGAACTGATGGTGACTGTGGCCCAGGGTAATGGAGAAGGCAGTGAGCCTCAGCCTTCACTGCCTGAGCAATAGACACAAGCCAAGAGTCACGTTCAACAGAGGCAGCAACCTGCTCGTGGATGGTAAAAGAGAAAAAGTTCAGGTTGGTGGTTTCCAGTACTTAGATTTGGCACAAATTCTAGTTCAAGTTGTGCATAATAACACTATCACAATAATAAGGTAGTATTACCTAACTATTTCAAATAATTCTCGAAGTCATTGAGAAATGATTTCAAGTCATGAAATCATTATTTCATGATATTATCTTGTTTCAAATAATTTTCCTTACTTCAAATCATATCTCAAAAGTGATGGTCACATATGTATAGACATATGCAAAAATACATCACTTACATTTTATGCACTTTACTGTGTCTAAGTTATGCCTCAATTTAAAAATAGTATTTTTTAAATAGACATACCTAAGACCTACAAGCCTCTTAAAAATGGTCCTGGTGCATCCAAGATTTAAAGGCAGATCTGTGAGGCCCAAAGTCCATGTTCTCTTCCTACTCTGTGCAGCTCTCTGAGTGGTAACGCAGGATGGTTATAGATAACATTCAATATAGACCTGAAAGAAACAAGCACAAGAATGGAATAACACAGAGCCAATCATCCAGTCTTAGAGTCATTCTAGGGACATATTTTTTTTTATAATACTGACAGTTTACCCCACTGTGCACCAGATTAAAAAATAATAATAAACTGCTTTAGATAGGTGTCTTTCTAAAATATTATGTCCCTGTCTTCTTAAGCAGAACATACTGTGTGTAATTGGACCTTTCCTTGATGGCTCGGGGTCATAATTAATAATACATTATTGCACTGTGCTGTTTTCAGGAGCAGTTAACGGTGAGCAGAATTATTTGCTTCTTCACAACTTGCCCACAAAAGATTGTGCTTGCTCAGTTTTTCACACCTATTAGTGAGTCTATTTCAACCCACGCTGTTTGCCACATGTGCTATCCTATTAAATGTTCTAATCTATGGAGACCCAGGCACTAGCCTCAGAGTTTTGTGGAACTCTAAGGCAGGACAAATTAGCTGTGGGTGAGAGCTCATTATTTTTGCTTATTTCCATTTATTGGCCATATACCAGCTAGGTTAGATTGCCAGATAATTGAATTTTGAATAGGCAAAGTATTTTGTACTCTTGCTTTATTATTTTTATAAAAGTTTTATTGAAGTATAACGTACATATAGAAAAGTGCACAAATCATAAATCTACAGTTCAATTATTTTTAACAGACTGAACACACCCTTGTTAGGTGTACCTAGAAAAAAAACACATAACTTTACCTGCTTTATTCTTTTGAAAGTATTTCCATAAGCGTCATCTCACTAGGTAATGGCAACAATCGTGTGAGGCTAAAGGATGAGATACTTTCTGTATTTGACAGATGTGGAAAATGAGGGTTTGGTACCTTAACTAATTTCTCAAATCACAAGGTAGACAGCACAGATATTAATCCTAGCATTCCAGAGCAGGAATCTTCCCGTGACACTACGAAATTTACTCAGAAGATGCAAATACGGTAGATCAATTCTAGTATCAAATTGTGGACAGACGTAAGACCCTAGTGGTCATTTGGAGCCTGTGTCTGCTCTGAATGGCCAGTGTCCCTGACATACGGCTGTTAAACATTTTTAATTTCTTCCCTAGGAAGTCAAATGTCAATACACTCCTGAGGAAAGAAGGGGGTCATAAATAATTATACCAGATTCCAAGAGAAAGCACTAGTTCAAAACTTAAGATGACTTAGCGTTCTTATTTTTTTATCTCATTTCTTCCATTCTGTTCTTTCCATCTTTTCACCCTCAATGCCAACAAAATAAACTTAACTGAAATGGAAGGACTGAAAAACCATAAGAACTTTTAATAAGCATCCCCAAATTCAAATTCATATTTGGATCAGCTATCTCTATCACTGTTTCAAATTACCATCCATTCTAGAAAGCCTCCAATGGTTTGAATTGCAACAGTGGTACAACTAGCTGAATATAAAGTCCTAATTATAAAAATATGAAAGATCAAAAGCTACGCAGATTAAAGCTCACTATGGTCTCCCAGTCAGCTACAAGGATGCAGTATTTTATAGACTGCCCCATCAAAAAGTTGGTTAGCAAACGAACAAAATACAAAGTAGCGTGGAAGGAGCACTTTTCATAAGTTCTTTTTTTTACAAATTGCAAGAGGGCCGGCCCGTGGCTTAGCGGTTAAGTGCTCCGCTCCGCTACTGGCGGCCCGGGTTCAGATCCTGGGCGCGCACCAACGCACCGCTTCTCTGGCCATGCTGAGGCCACATCCCACATACAGCAACTAGAAGGATGTGCAACTATGACGTACAACTATCTACTGGGGCTTTGGGGAAGAAAAAAAAAGGAGGAGGATTGGCAATAGATGTTAGCTCAGAGCCGGTCTTCTTCAGCAAAAAGAGGAGGATTAGCATGGATGTTAGCTCAGGGCTGATCTTCCTCACAAAAAAAATAAAATAAAATAAAAATTGCAAGAAATACAATTGTTCCAGGCATGTGAATATCATTTTTTTAAATGAAAGGTTCTGCAGGATCTGAACTTCCCAAGAGCTGCAGTTGTTGAAGTCAATGAAGTAGAGTGCGCTCTCGATTAAACCTGCTCCACCACCTACGGTCGGTAAAACCAATCTGTGTCCTTGGATCGTAAAGTGGGTGACAGTGGCACCCCACTACAGGGCTGCCCCGAGGGTCCAGTTAACAGGCTCTCAGAACCGTGTCTGGCCCACAGAAAGCTGCTTTGATTGCTAGGAAGGAATGAGCCTCTTCTGGAAGGCAGAATTTCTCTAGTTTAAGCCAATCTATGAAGTGAGGTTATTCCACGGACTAACTCAAATTCAATTCATGTTATCAGGTCCTTATTAACTAATTCTTAAACTATGCACTGTCTCAAGCATTATGGAAAGCAAAAAGGAAGCCCTCCCAGAAAGAAGCTAACAAAATTACAGTGTTGACCAACTACCTGGTTGGAACAAAAACGATTGCTTTTGACAAACATGTAAGTGCATAGCTCCCTCCCCTCCCCACCCCCACCTCCAGAAAGTTTGCCTCCAAATAAGGAACTAGGCACCTAATCATCAAGTAGAGATCTGAGCGTCCAGTGTCCTGTGGACAAATCGCCCTCAGGCTCCCACTCATGATAAACCAATTTCAGTTCATTGCTTGGAAGAAAAAGGAAATTTAACTCAAGCGCTAAATTAGCTTTAGTAGTATATTACATGTAAACACACTCTTTACTAACTTGGAGAGATAATAGACACTTTCCAAAGCATGTTTAGGAGCCTACGGTTCTTTTCAAATTGTATGCTAAAAACTGAAAACCACTCCTGACAACAAAACTAAAATCATTGCGCTATCATTTTGCCAGCTTATATATTTTCTCATATTTTAACAAAGTTGGGGAAAATAAATTATATGTAAAACCAAGCAACTGATAAGTTCATTGATCTGATTTGAAACGCCTTCTTGAAGAACTTTCTGCAACCTGTACCCGTGTCTCCCAATCTAATAAACCTCAGAAATTGAAAACTGTACAGTGGGGCTGTCCCCTAAAATAAAGAGAACCTGACTCGGGCAAAGTTTTCTACCCCTTAGAAACTGAAGACGCCTTGCTGTTTTATGCAGAAACATCTTAAATGGGCAGGTTAAAGGAAAAGGAAACCGACGGGCTTCAGTCTCTGTTAGGAAAAATGACTCCAAATCCCCAGTATTTAAGGAAAAGAACTGAGCTTTTCTTAGGAAAAAGCCACTTGACAGCTGAGGGTGCTGCGTTCTGGAAAGGTGGCCAGACAAGGGAGAGGCTGCCGTCAGGGGAGAGTTGAGGCTGCACGTCCAGCCCGCCGGGCCCCGGGAGCCCCTACCTGCGTTCCTCAACTTCTTGTTCCGACACACGGCCAGGATGACCAGGAGGTTGCCCAGGATGTCGACCACGATGGTGAAGATGAGGATGCAGGCGAGCGTGGAGGCCAGCCACGAGGGTCGCGGCCACGTGCCCTCCCCGCCGCCGGGCGCCGGCTGAGAGGCGTTGAGCAGCGCGCACCCATTGCCCCTCAAGGTCCCGCCCGGCGCGCCCCAGGGCCACCCGGCCATCGCGCGGGCCCCGCAGGCGCCCGCCGCCCTGCCAGCGGCCCGAGCGCCGCGCGACCCCGCTCCGCCACTTCTAACGCCTCCTCCGCGCCCTCCGCGCGCCTAGCCTCACCCCAGCGCCCCTTCGCAGCCGCCCCGCGGCCGGACGCTGCACCTGCAGCCCCAGCCGGGTGACACCTGGCGCCCGCCTCCAGGTCCCCTTGACGGCGGGGCTGGCAGCCCCGTCCCGCACCACGTGCCGACAGCGCCCCCGTGCGGGCTGCCCGGGCCCAGCCGCTGCGCCCCAAGGGGGCAGGGAGCCCAGAGAAGGCTTTGCAGGGAACGTCGCCCTTCCTTCCGTCCCTCGTGTTTCCTCTCTGGGACATGTCACCAAGCAGGGCCAGTATGCGTGCGCTCGAACTCTACCTCGGATTGAGGCACGTCCGGTAGTCACCAGGTGTCCCAGTTTCCTTAGCTGTAAAATGGGGGTAAAAGAGTAGATAAATCGTCTACCTCCTAGATAGTAAGAGGTGAAAAAAAATCAAGGAACTTGCTCAGTCAGGTATTGCACCATTCTTGAAGCTCAAAACGTTTTCCCGGTTCCCCCCACCTCCACCCCACACACTGTAAAGGTCATCCATAATTTTGATCGTCTTTCCCCAAAAGCTACTTTTATTTTGCGACTTCTTGAACGCTGTCCTTAAAATTCCAAGTTCTCATCTATTTCTCCCTGCAGGTCTATTAGTTTTTGCCTCATGCATTTTGATGCTCTGTTATTAGTCAGGTGCATACATGTTAAGGATTATGTCTCCTTGGAGAATTGACCCCCTTATCATCATGTAATGCCCCTCTTTATCCCTCAACACTTTCCTTGCTCTAAAGTCTACTCTGTCTAAAATTAATATAGCTACTCCTGCTTCCTTTTGATTAGTGTTAGCATGGTATATCTTTCCTCATCCCTTTACTTTTAATATATATGTGTCTTTTTTATATTCAATGTGGATGTTTTGTAGACAACATATAGTTGGGTCTTGTTTTTTGATCCTCTCTGACAATCTCTGTCTTTTAATTGGTATATTTAGACCATTGATGTTTAAGGTGATTATTGATGTATTTGGATTAATATCTACTATATTCATTACAGTTTCTTATTTGTTGCCCTTGTTCTTTGTTCCTATTTTTGTCATCTGCTCTTTTCTGTCTTTTGTGGTTTTAACTGAGCATTTTATATGATTCCATTCTCTCTCCTTTCTTAGCATATCAGTTCTTCTTTTTTGACTTTTTTTAGTGTGTCCTAGAGTTTGCAATATACACTTACAACTAATCCAAGTCCACTTTCAAATAACAGTATCCTACTTCATGGGTAGTGCAAGAACCTTATAATAAAAAAAATACTCCTAATTTCTCCCTCTCATCCTTTGTATCATTGCTGTCATTCATTTCACTTATACGTAAGCATATATAAGCATGTATGTATACATAGCATACATAATCAAATACACTGTTGCTATTATTATTTTGAACTGTAAACTGTTAGGTCAATTAAGAATAAGAAAAATAAATGTTTTTATTTTACCTTCACTTATTCATTCTCAGATATTCTTCCTTTCTTTATGCAGATCCAAGTGGGTTTCTGACCTATATCATTTTCCTTTTCTCTAAAGAACTTCTTTTAACATTTCTTGTAAGGCAGGTCTACTGGCAATCAACTCCCTCAATTTTTGTTTGTCTGAAAAAGTATTTCTCCTTCACTTTTGAAGGATAATATTGCAGATTAAAGAATTCTAAGTTGGTGGAGTTTTTCTCTCAATGCTTTAAATATTTCACTTCACTCTCTTCTTGCTTGCATGATTTCTGAGAAGTCAGATGTAATTGTTATATTTGCTTCTCTATAGGTAGGGTGTTTTTTTATCCGACTTCTTTTTTCATCTTCAATTTTCTGTAGTTTGAATATAGTATGCTGTTGTTTTTTAATGGGTTTTTTTGGGCATTTATCCTGCTTCATGTTCTCTGAGCTTCCTGGATCTATGGTTTAGTGTCTGACATTAATTTGGGGAAATTCTCAGGCATTATTCCTTCAAATATTGCTTCTGTTTCTCTCTCTCTTCTTCATTACATGCATGTTATACTTCTTGTAATTGTCCCACAGTTCTTGGACATCCTGTTCTGTTTTTTTCAGGCTTTTTATTCTCTTTGCTTTTCCATTTTAGAAGTCTCTATTGTCATATCTGCAAGCTCAGAGATTCTTTCCTCAGCCATGTCCACTCTACGAATGAGCCCATCAAAGACAGTCTTCATTTTGATCTCTAGCATTTCTTTTCTATTCTTTCTTGGAATTTCCATCTCTCTGCTTACATTATCCATCTCTTCTTGCATGTTACCTAATTTTTCCATTCAAGCCCTTAGCATATGAGTCATAGTTTTAAAAAATTTCCTGTCTGAAAATTCCAACATTCCTGCTATCTTCCAGCTCTGGTTCCGATGCTCGTTCCCTTCCAACCGTATGTTTTGTCTCTTAGTATGTCTTGTAACTTTTTGTTCAAAGGCAGACATGATGTATTGGATATAAGGAAGTGTGGTCAACAGGCCTTTAGTAATGTAGTTGTAAGGTGTAGGAGGAGGGGAAGCGTTCTATTGTTCTACGATGAGGTTTCAGTCTTTTGGTGAGCCTGTGCCCTTAGACTGTGAACTTCACCAGTGCTTCTCAGTTCCCCCCACCTTTGGTGGGACAGGGTGGCTAGAGAGGATTGAGGTTATGTTTCCCTTCCCCCACGTGGAAGCCTAGAGCCAGCTGCAGTTGGAGTTGGATATTTCTTTTTCTCCAAGTAGGCTGGGCTTGGATAAAAACCCCAATAGCTTAGGCTCAGGTTAAAGAGTTTCTCCTGAGGGCAGACCTTGTTAAGAACAGAATGCTCTGGTGTTTTTTCAGAATAGTTCCTTTCCCCCTCACTTTGCTGGAAGCAGGAGGGGATTTTTCTGAGATATTCACTGTGAAGCCTGGTAGAGCTCCTGGAGGTAAACTCACGGATGTGTGGGAGGCCCTCCTATGACTGGGTCCTCCTGGAGTTTTTAACTCTCAAATTTGTCCACATTGAGCTTCTAGTAATTCGCCAGTTACAGTTCAAATTTTCCTACCCCAGCTGTGGGTTTCTGCTCTGCTAAGTTGTGATTCTCTGTATCCACCTGTCTGTCTCTCCAATTTTAGGGGCAGTGGTTTGCTGTGTGACCTCACTTTTTTTTTATGGACCTAGGAAAATTGGCTGATTTTTTCAGTTTGTTCAGATTTTTACTTGTTGTTAGGATAGAGTGGCAACTTCTAAGCCTCTTCTATGCCAGGAATAAATAGGTATCTTAAAAGAATAATTCTTCATGACCATATGGGGTTCATTCCAGGAACTCAAGGTTTGTAGAACATTAAAATATATTAGTATAAGTTATCACATTTGTGGATCCAAGGAGATAAACTACATGATCATCTTACTACAGGCAGAAATGGCATTAAAAAAAATTCCCTGTCCATTCCCAATTTTTTAAAGTTTCTATAAACTTTAAGAAGAAAAGAGTTGACACTATAAAGAATATTTCACAATAATGTCTATCTTAGACTTAAAAGAGAAATGCTAGTTATTCTCCTTTAATTTGAGAAGAGGGAATGCCTGCTAATATCACACCAATTTAACATTGTGCCAGATGTTTCTGATAATGAAATGAGATTAAAAGAGAAAAATGTAAAAATAAATATTTGCAGATAATAGGAGTGGGTGTACTTCCTTAAATTCCAGTGAAAATAAGATAGAATACATAATTAAATAGAAGATCTGATATATAACAGTAATCAGTGTAAAATTGCTAGGAAATGGCTTAACCAGCAGTCTGCAGGGCAATGTGGAAGAAAGACTCAAAACTTTGCTGAGAATGATGAAAGAAAACATAAATAAAGGGAGAGACATACTGTTTCTTTTTTTTTTTTTAATTTTTTGTTTATTGCAGTAACATTGGTTTATAACATTGTAAAAATTTCAGGTGTACATCATTGTACTTCTATTTCTGCATAGATTACATCATGTTCACCACCAAAATACTAATTACAACCCATCACCACACACATGTACCGAATTATCCCTTTCACCCTCCTCCCTCCCCCCTTCCCCTCTGGTAACCACCAATCCAATCTTTGTCCCTATGTGTTTGTTTATTGTTGTTATTATCTACTACTTAATGAAGGAAATCATGCGGTATTTGACCTTCTCCCTCTGACTTATTTCACTTTGCATTATACCCTCAATGTCCATCCATGATGTCACAAATGGCTGGATTTCATCGTTTCTTATGGCTGAGTAGTATTCCATTGTGTATATATACCACAGCTTCTTTATCCATTCGTCCCTTGATGGGCACTTAGGTTGCTTCCAAGTCTTGGCTATTGTGAATAACGCTGCAATGAACACAGCGGTGCATGTACCTTTACACATTGGTGTTTTCAAGTTCTTTGGATAAATACCCAGCAGTGGGATGGCTGGATCATATGGTAGTTCTATCCTTGATTTTTTGAGGAATCTCCATACTGTTTTCCATAGTGGCTGCACCAGTTTGCACTCCCACCAGCAGTGTATGAGAGTTCCCTTCTCTCCACATCCTCTCCAACGCATGTTGTTTCCTGTCTTGTTAATTATAGCCATTCTGAAGGGCGTGAGGTGATCATACTGTTTCTGAATTAAAAGCTTGAAATTTAATTTCCCATACATTTTTCGCCAGTCTGACAAAAATGCCAATCGAGATAAAAACGACCTTAAAGTTCCTTCAAAAGAGTAAAAAGAAAGTATAGCAAAAAGGATTTGAATAAGATGAGTGGGAGAGGGGTGTGGCCTACCAATATCAAAAAGTACATTAAAAACTACAATAACTAAAAGAGTGTTAATTCAAGAACATATAAGAGAAAAAGATTTGATAAAGCTAACATTTCAAATCAGTGGGGGAGGGTTGGATTGTGAAAACAGAGATTTGTTTAAAGAAAATGTAGGTAAATATTTTTATAACCTTGGTGTGAAGGAGAACTCTCTAAGCTTGAAAAAGACTAGGCAGAAAGTCATCAAAACCATAGAAAGCTGCCATTCACTGAGCACTTATTGTGTACCTGCTGTGAGATAAGTACTCTACGTGCATTATCTTACACAACCTGTTAACAATCCTAAAAGGTTTGGCATTGCTATGACTATTTTACAGATGAGAAACCTATGGCTCTGAGAGGTAACATGATGCGCCAAAGTCACACAGCTAATAACGGGTAGAGGCAGGATTTGAACTTTGGTCTTTCTGACTCCAAAGCAATGACCCTCATTACTGAGCAGTAGAGTTTCTCAGTAGTGATCGATTTGACTACGTAAAGCTAAAGTTCTTATATTCAAAACAATACCATAAATAAGTAAAAGCCATGTTGCAAATCTGCGACATGGGAAATGATTTGCGACATGTCAGACAAAGTATTAATGCCCATAATTATACATAGAACTTTTTCAAATAAAGGAGGAAAAAAATGATAGAAATATGTTTAAAAGACACAATTAGAGAATTAAAAACCAAAAATATATATGTAACCTCTCTTTTAGGAAAAAAATCAAAAGTAATGACGAATTACCATTCTAGCTATCACTTTTGAAAACATTAAGAGGGATGGTACTACCAAGTGTGGTAAAAAAAAAAGGAAAAAAAGTGTGGGGAGAAAGCATTTGTATGCACTACATATAAAAGTCTTAAAACTATGCATACCCTTTGACCCAGTAATTCCACTAACAGAAAATAATTGGAGAAGTGTGCAAATGTGTAGGGACACATGGTTGTTCCCCATAGTATTGTTTGTAATACTTAAAACCTAAACGTCCTATGATTGGGGGTTTGATAAACAAATTAATGTAATCAAGAGATGAAACACAATGGCACAGATGGCTAACTCTCTCCCAAAAGGGGTGGCATTCACAGTGGTGTGGGTGCACATGGAAAATCCCCCAACCTTTCTGGCCTGGGGAATGAGAAAAATGAAGCTGGGAAACCACGAACACTGAAAAGAATGGGATATTCCAGAAAGGGAAGAGCCAGAGAGGGAGTCCCCAAACTCTGACTGCTCACATCAGACATGTGAGTGATCTCTGAACCATACATGTATGGAATAGACTCCAAGCAGCCCATCTAAAGACAAAAGTCTGAACTGAGACTGGAGATGCCAGCCAAGAAACAGAGCTGCAGTTCAAGCCTAGCCAAGAACACAATCTACTAAAACCAAGAGAACAATAATTGATAGAGAAAAACAATAGAATCTAGAATACGCACAGCTTAACATTCATGATGCTCATGGTACAATTGAAAATTACTCAACATACAAAGAAACTATATCTATCATCCATCTATCTATCTATCTATCTATCATCTATCTATCTATCTCTCTCTCTCTCTCTCTCTCTCTCTATCTATACATCCATCCATCCATCCATCCAGCTATCCACAGAATGCATTCTTAAGACATAATAAAATCAGTCAAATCCAATCCTTAAATGAACAAGATGTTGAAACTAACAGACAATCTCAGCTGAGAAATGAGAATTCTCAGGAAAGAAATTGAAACAATAAAAAAGAACAAAATGGAAATTCTGGAACTGAAAAAATATAATTTCTAAAGTTAAATATTGACTGGATGGAGTTCATAGCCAAATGGACATGACAGAGGAGAGAGTAAGTATACTAAAAGACAAATCAATAGAAATTATTCAACATGAAAAACACAGAGAGGGCCGGCTCCGTGGCTTAGCAGTTAAGTGCACATGCTCAGCTACTGGTGGCCCAGGTTCGGATCCCGAGGGCGCACTGACGCACGGCTTCTCCGGCCATGCTGAGGCCGCGTTCCACATACAGCAACTAGAAGGATGTGCAACTATGACATACAACTATCTACTGGGGCTTTGGGGGGAAAAAAAGGAGGAGGACTGGCAAGAGATGTTAGCTCAGAGCCGGTCTGCCTCAGCAAAAAGAGGAGGATTAGCACAGATGTTAGCTCAGGGCTGATCTTCCTCACAAAAAAAAAAAACAAAAACACAGAGAAAAGGCATTTTTAAAAATGAGCAAAGTCTCCAATATCTATTAGATTATACTAATTGGAATACTATCTGTAGAAGAGAGATAGAGTGGTGGAGAAAAAGTATTTGAAAAAATCATGACTGAAATTGTCCCAAATTTTAGGAAAGACAAATATTTGCATATATAAAATGCTAAATGAACACCAAGCAGAATTAACAAAAACAACCACACTAAGGCACATCATAACTGCTGAAAGCAAAGATAAAAAGTGGTAAAAAAGAAAAGCAACATATTACATAATGGGCAACCATCTCATCAGAAACTGTATTAGCTTTCTATTACTGTCATAACAAATTACCTCAATTAAATTAATCTAGAGGCTTAAAACAACACTCATTTATTATCTCACAGTTAGATAAGCCAGAAGTCCAGGTGGAGAGGGGCTCAGCTGGGCCCTCTGCTTAGAGCTTACAAGGATGAAATCATGTGGTCAGTAAGGCTGTGTTCCTTTCTGGAGATTCTAAGGCTGAATCTGCTTCCAAGCTTATTTCAAGCTGTTGGCACAATCCAGTTCCATATGGTTGTAGGACTAAAGTCATCCTAAAATTCTAGAGATTGGCTGCACTCCTTGACTCATGGCCCCATTCCTCCATCTCCAAGCAATGGTGGGTCAAGTCCTACCCATGCTTCAAATCTCTTCTGCCCCTTCTCTCCTGCCTCCAGTCTGAAAAGCCCCTTTTTGCCCTGCAGCGTAACATTTTCACAGGTTTGAGGGATTAGGGCGTGGGCATATTTGGGGGATCGTTATTCTAAATAACACAGAAATGGTGAAGGACAAAAGAAAGTTGGAGCATTGTCTTGAAAGTGCTAAAAGAACAAACCTGTCAAACCAGAATTCTATATTCAGTGGAAATATCACTCTAGATTGAAAGCAAAACAAAGATATTGAAGATAAAAGAAAAGTAAAAGAATTTGTCACCATCTTACACTTGCAGTGTAAGAAATGCTAAAAGACATCTTTAGGCTGAAAGAAAATGGTACCGGTTGGAAACTCAGACTCTCAGAAAATAATAAAGAGCTTCAGAAATGGTAAATATCTGGGTAAATGCAAAAGAATATTTTTCTCCTTTTTTCCTCTTATTTATAAACCATACAATATTTATAAGCAAAAATTATAACATTGTCTTGTGAGCTTTATAATGTATGTTATTAAATATAACACCTATCTATAAAGCATAGGGGATGGTATGTATGGTTGCATAATTTCTATATTTTACATAAAGTCATATATTAATCACCATAAATGGAATGTAAAAAGATAAGGATGTATTTTGTAATCCTTAGGGCAACCAGTATAAAAACAATATAAAAAAAGAGTAGTGGGGCCAGCCCCGTGGCTTGGTGGTTAGGTGCATGTGCTCCGCTACTGGCGGCCCAGGTTCGCATCCCGGGCGCGCACTGATGCACCGCTTCTCTGGCCATGCTGAGGCTGCGTCCCACATACAGCAACTAGAAGGATGTGCAGCCATGACATACAACTATCTACTGGGGCTTCGGGGAGAAAAAGGAGGAGGATTGGCAATAGATGTTAGCTCAGGGCCGGTCTTCCTCAGCAAAAAGAGGAGGATTGGCATGGATGTTAGCTCAGGGCTGATCTTCCTCACAAAAAAAAAAAAAAAAAAAGAGTAGCTAGGGGGCCACCCAGTGGCACAAGCAGTTAAGTGCATACGCTCTGCTTCGGCGGCCCAGGGTTCGCTGGTTCGGATCCCAGATGCATACTGATGCACCACTTGTCAGGCCATGCTGTGGCGGTGTCCCATATAAAGTGGAGAAAGATGGGCATGGATGTTAGCTCAGGGCCAATCTTCCTCAGCAAAAAAAGAGGAAGATTGGCATCAGATGTTAGCTCAAGGCTGATCTTCCTCACACACACACAAAAAAAGAGTAGCTAAAAAGTCAACAGGAAAATTGACATCAAATTCTAAAAAACATTCAAGTAATCCAATTAAAAAGTCAGGAAAAGAGACTTTCAAAGGAAAGCTTTTATTTTTTCAAAGGAACAAAATAAAATGATAAAATGACAGACCTAAATCCAACCACATCAATAATTACTTTGTATATATATATGTATTCTTTGTTAATCAGGCTTCACAAAAACTCTTTTGGAATTTTGATTAAAATTGTGTGACACATAAATTAATTTGGGAAGAACTGACATGTTCAAAAAAGCATCTTCTCTCCCGTGAAAATGGTATATCTCTCCATTTATTTAGGTACTCTTTTGTATCATTCTAAAAAGTGTTAGAATACTCTCCACAAAAGTCTTGAATAGTCTTTGTTAGATTTTCCTCCCAGATACTTTATAGTTTTTGTGGGTACTGTAAATAGAGTCCTTCTTATTATAGATTCTAATAGTTTGTTTCTGGTATATAGGAAATCAATTGATTTTTGTGTATTGATTTATCTAGCAATTTTGATAAACTCGTTCATTAGTTTTAATTATTTGTATAATTCCTCCTAGATTATGTATATAAATGATCTTATCTTATGTGAAATATGTTTTTGGGAACATGGAAAAAAAAATATTGTTTTTTCCCCAATTCTTTTGGCGAAAGAGGTCTTCTTTGGAGGTATTCTCCAAATACCTTTTATTTCTTTTTAATATTTTACTGCATAAGACCTCATGAAAATAGTGAATAGATGCACTAGTGATTACTTTAAATGGAATGCATCTCAGGTTTCACCTATCGTATAATAATTTCGATGGAGTTTTGCTAGATTCTTTCTATTAAATAACTATCAAATGCTTTTACTTCATTTGATGATCTTGCAATTAATCTCCTTTAATTTCTTAATATGGTGAATTTCCTTATGAGAGTTTATAATGTTAAATAATCTTTGCGTTTGGGGAATAAAACCCAAATTTGGTCGGGATATATTTTTTAACATATTCCTGGATTTGGTCCAGTAATATTAGGTTAAACCATATAAAATTGCCATTTTTTAGGTCCAAAATGGTCAAATATTGACAATTTTATATTACCTTCAACTTATATATTATTTGATTTAGTTTAGTTTTGCTTTGCTTTGGTTTTTGCCTCTCTGCTTATGAGATCAGCTCACAGGCTTCCTGTCTTATACTATGCTTTATCCTCTCAGTATAAATGTTTGCAAGACTCATAAAGTGAGTCATGGAACATTCCTATATTTTTTATTCTCTGGAAACATTATATAAAATTGAGATCATCTATTTCTTGAATGTTTAGTAGAGCCCAACTCCAAAATCATTTTTTGGACTTAATTGAATTAATTAGTTAACTTTATTAGTTATAAGCACAGAGTTTTTAAAACATATGTAGCAACCCACACAGCTCAGCCATTGACCAGTCAAAATGCATGCCAACTGAACATAAGCTCTAGTTACAATATACCCATAATTATTTTTTATTCAATCAATTATGTATTATTCAATCAATTATGTTGTATTTTTCTTAAGAATTTTCTATTTTGTTACATTTTCCAATTTACTGGCAGAAAGTTGTTCAAGATATTCTCATATTTTAAATCTTTGCTTTATCTTTCATGTTTAATGTTAATTATTTATGCCTTCTCTCTCTTTTTTTTGATCAATCTTAACAGAAGTTTATATATTTTCTTAATCTTTTAAAGAACGCGTTTGAGCTTTGTGGATCATCTCTAACGCATTTTGTTAATATTTCATTAATTTCTGCTCTTTATTATTTTCAATTTTCTTTCTTTAGGTTTATTATACTGCCCTTTCTCTAATTCTTAAGTTGGACATTTAATATTAATTATTAATCTTGCTTATTTCTAATATAAGAAATAATGCTATATATTTCCCTATAAGTATTATCTTATATGGTTTTAATAAGCATTATTTTCACTATCATTCAATTCTCATGTTTCCTATCTCCATGTAATCCTTTATTCGACTCATGAGTACTTCAGAAATTTCTAAGTGGGTGGTGATTTTAAAGTCTTCTTTCCAAAATTAATTTCAAACATAATTTTGCATTATAATCAGAGAAAATGGTGTGTACAATTTGATTCTTGCCTTGTTTTATAGACTAGTACATGGCTAATTTTTGTAAATGTTTCCTCTATGCTAGAAAAGATGGTTTATTATCTAACTGTTGAATGAAAGGTTTTATATACATCTATTAGATAAAGCTCATTAGTTATATGTTTAAATATCTTATAACCTTACTAATTTATTTATCTACCTTATCTTTTAGTAATTTAAAGAGATGTATTAAAATTGCCAATTTTGATTATAGATTGTTAATTTCTTTGTAATTCTTTCAGTGTTTGTTTTACATAGCCTAAGACCCTGTTACGGGGTAAAAGTCTTCTGGTGATTTTAAACTTATATCATTTTGTATCATCCCTCTCTACTCTTCATAAGACTTTTTTTTTTGCTACCATCTGTTGCCAATCTTCTTCTTTTTGCTGAGGAAGATTGGCCCTAAGCTAACATCTTGTTGCCAATCTTCCTCTATTTTGTATGTGAACTGCCGCCACAGCATGGCCGGCGATGAGTGATGTAGGTCCACGCCCAGGAACTGAACACAGACTGCCAAAGCGGAGTGTGCCGAACTTAACCACTAGGCCACGGGGGCTGGCCCCAAGACTTTTTGCCTGAAAGTCATAGTTCATTCTGGCTGATATAACAAAAATACCATAGACTGGGTGGCTTATAAACAATGGAAATGTATTTCTCATATATCTGGAGGCTGGGATGTCCAGATCAAGGCACTGGTAGTTTCAGTGTCTGGTGGGGGCTCACTTTCTGGTTCATAGATGGCCATCTACTCACTGTGCCCTCACCTGGTGGAAAAGTATGAGGGAACTCAGTGGAGCCTGTTTTTTTTGTTTTTGTTGAGGAAGATTAGCCCTGAGCTAATGTCTGTTGCCAATCCTCTTTTTGCTGAGGAAGATTGGCCCTGGGCTAACATCTGTGCACATTTTCCTCTACTTTATATGTGAGAAGCCTGCCACAGCATGGCTTGATAAGCAGTGCATTAAGTCTGTGCCCAGGATCCGAACCTGTGAACCCTGGGTGAACTTAACCACTACGCCATGGGGCCAGCACAGTGGGGCCTCTTTTATAAGGGCATTAATCCCGAGAGCTCCACCCTCATGACCTCATTACCTCCCAAAGGCCCCACCTCTTAATACCACCACACTGGGGATTAGGTTTCAACACATGTATTTTGGGGGGACACAAACATTCCATCTACAACAAAGTCCATTTTGTCAGATATCAATATAGGCTGCATCAATATAGTCTTCCGTTTGCTTTATATTTGCCTGATATATATCTTTTCATCTTTTTTATTCTCAACTCTTCTGTCTCTTACACTTCAGGTGAGTCTCATGTAAATAGCATAAAACTTCTTTATTTTTATTTAATCTGAATATCTTTTAACTAGAAAGTTTACATCACTTACATTTATTGTGCATGCTAATGTATTTAAAATTATTTGTAACATCTTATTTTGGGCTTTCTATTTATCCATTTAAGAAGGTTTTAGACCCAATTTCCAATGTGTGTGTGTGGGCGGTCCCCACACCTCCAAGGAATTCTTAGTGACACCAGTTGGGTGTCCTACAATTTAACTCAATTCTGACAGTATCTACCTGGAGATAGTCCCTCAAGACTCCTCCCACCCTACTTTAGATGCCAATCATAGTAGGTCCCTAGGTTACCCACAACTTCTGCCCAATTTGGCTACAAATCAGAGGTTCCCACAACCCCTCCCTGGGTTTGCTTAATTTGCTAGAGCAGCTGACAGAACTCAGGGAAATACTTACTTCATTACTAATTTATCAAAGGTTATGATAAAGGAAGGACACAGATAAACAGCCAGATGAAGAGATACATAGGGTGAGGTCTGGGAGGGTCCCCAACATAGGAGCTTCTGTCCCTGCGGAGTTGGGGTGCATCAACCTCCTGGTATGTGGATGTGTTCACCAACCTGGAAGCTCTCCAAACCCCATACTATTGGAATTTCTATGGAGGCTACATCACGAAGGCATGATCGATCATGGACTCCATTTTCAGCCCTTCTCCATTCTCAAGAAAATTGGGGGCGGGGGGAGCAGGGCTCAAAATTCCAAGTTTCTAATCATGGCTTGGTCTTTTCTGTGACCAGCCCTCATCCAGGAGCCCACCCAGAGTTGCCTCATTGGAACAAAAGACATTCCTATCACCCAGGAATCCTATTACAAGGGTTTCAGGAGCTCTGTGCCAGAAACCAGGGGCAGAGACCAATGTATATATATTTTCTATTGTCTCACATCCTTTATTGAGTTTCACCTGGTTCTCCTTTCCTGTTTTTCTTATTTCTTTATTTTTTCTTCCCAGTTTTAGAAGCTATTTCCATTGGTTTACAGTTTACTCTTCAAATTTTTAACAAGCATACTTGAAATAATAACTCTTCCTCTTTCCAAACTATATAAAGATCTTAGAATGTTTTGGCAATGATCATCCTTCTCTCATCTTACATGTTATTATTGTTCACAATATTCTCATTCCCTCAATTAGTCACTACTGTTTTTCATGTTTTATACGTTAGTGTTTGCTTATCAATATCTTAATTCACTATTTCTCTGTACATTTCACGTTTTCCTTCAGAGAGTATCTATTTGTAGTAAAACTCTTTCAACTTCTGTTTGAATTAATATATTTTTATTTCATCCTCACTTTTGAATGACAGTTTAGCTGAGTATAGAATTTAAGATGACAGTAGTTATTTTCTCAGCGTTAGAAGATATTATTCTATTTACTGCCTTCTGGCTTCTACTGTTGTACAGAAAGCCAGCTGTCGATCTAATTGCCATGCCCTCAAAGGTAATTTGGTTTTCTCTCTTGTTACTTGTAAGATTTTTTTTTTTCCTTAATCCTTAGTGTTGTGTTGTTTCATGAGCCTCTAGGTATAGATTTTGTATTTTATTTATGTGCTTCTTGAATCTGCTTCTACCAAACATCCCACAGTATCATCTGATAGGGACCATTTTTATGTAAATTTATTGACTTGGAGGTTTCCCACCACGTGAATAATGGAAATGTGAAACTCAGACCACTCAGAAATTCGGAGATGTTTCTGAGTTTTTGTCTTGCCTCCGTTCAAGACTGAGACATTTCCTTGTAGATTCTCTCTGCCTGTAGGCAGATTTTTTTCTCCCATCGAGTCTATTTTTCACTGTATTTGTGGCTATTTGAGTGTTGGCTTTAGGAATGTGGCAGATGGAAAGGACTCAGTTCAAACTATCTGTTTCACCAGAGACTAATATTTCATCTCCTGGTCCCACGTGGCCACTAAAACTCAAATCCTTTGGTTTCTTTCTTTTTTTATTTTTTTGTAGGGAAAGATTTGGCCTGAGCTAACATCTGTTGCCAATCTTTCTGTCTTTTTTTAATCTCTCCAAAGCCCCAGTGCATGGTTGTACCTCATAGTTCTTCTAGTCCTTCTAGTTCTTCTTTGTGAGCCGCCACCACAGCATGGCAACTGACAGACAGGTGGTGTGGGTCCACGATCGGGAAATGAACCCAGGCCACCGAAATGGCGAGAGCATCGAACTTTAACTAGACCGTCAAGGCTGGCTCTGGTTTCTTTGAGTGACAAAGCTCCTCAGGCCTATCACAGGCTCAGCATATGAATTTCAATTTATTCTTTGTTTTAGGCTTCTGGAAAATTTTCTTACTTTCTTGAGTGCTCAGGCGTGCATTCCTTATATTCTACTCAATATTTCTAACTATGTTGTAGGGAGAGGATTTTCAGTCTATACAATCCAAAAATTTGCTAGAAACAGAACTGAAATGATTTTTAAATTTGCTTGTTTTGACCATTTCTGGGAAGATTATAAAATGTAACTTTCAATTCTAAGGCTGTATAGTCATAAATCTTTCCTAGCTTACTAAAAACTCACTGTTTTTAGTGAGTTTTACTGTTTAAGTACCTATTTTTACACATAAACTTTGAAGGTTTTAAGGTCATACTGTCTAGTGAACAATGGCCTGAAAGGTATAAATTTTTATTCAATAATACGGTGCTATTTTTTTCAAATCCTGTTGCTATCATTACATAGATTCCCTATCTCCAAATTTGGATAGTAAATCTATAAACTTTATTAATATATTGCTGATGTGCATTTAGAGAATGCATGCACCAAAGTGTAAAATTAGCAATATATTATGCTATTACATTACCTTTCTAGCATTCTTTTAAAATATTTTATTTTTTTATTTATGATTTGGGGTGAAACTTTCCACATGAAGTGACATAAGCATCATTTCTACCCTAGCTCTGCAATTAGAGTGTCACATTAATCAGCTGTTGCTAAATCTCTGTCTGAATTATGTGACTTGAGTCTCCAACCACAATTTTTTTTCAACTCCAGTCAAGTATTTATCCATTGTTCAAGCTGGAGAATGCTAATTAATGTATGCATTTACTGGAAAATAAAAGTTGCCTTTAGCAAATTCCTTGATATTTCTTTCCTGGACTATGAGCCATTGCTAGGGAATGTAGGAAGGGATGTGAGTGGAGGTTTAGGCAACATTTTCAGGATTATACAAGGAGTCCTTCAATGTGTGCATGTGTGTATTTGTAGGTGTGTGCCAAGTGTGCAAGGTAAGTCTTGAAAACTTCTCTGCCTCTTGTACCCAATAGACCAAATCCTGTTTATTCTAATCCACTACTTTACCTCTTTCTCTGTGGCTCCTAATCAAGCTGAGTCCACTATCATCATTTACAGGAATTACTGCCACAGCCTCCTAATTAATCTCTCTGGCTCCCATCTTACTCCCTTTCAATATATTCAAAAGCCAAAGATTTTTTTCCTCAATTATAAATTT
The DNA here is from genome assembly GCF_020826845.1 of Diceros bicornis minor. NCBI lineage: Eukaryota > Metazoa > Chordata > Mammalia > Perissodactyla > Rhinocerotidae > Diceros > Diceros bicornis. The sequence goes on from NC_080768.1 coordinate 17,970,106, forward strand.
AACTATCATACTACCTTGTATTAAAAGCAAATAAACAAATACATACATACATACATACAACCCTTCAATGGCTGTCCATTGCTCCTTGGAATCAAGCCAATTCCAAGTTTTCCAAGGCCTTCCATAACTTTGCCTTTCTAGCCTTGTCCTTCCTCACCATCATTTTCCTTACCCAGGGCACCTGCTCCAATCCCATGAGCTTTCTCTAGTTCTACAAACATCATATTTCCCTCTTCCTCCCAGTTTTCCCAACTGTTCCTCTGCATGAAACACCCCTTCTCTGGAATCACTCCAGTCTCGCTATGAGGTCATCCCCAAGTCTTAGTTTGCTTTTCTCCTTCGTCCTCCTCCAGTTCCCTGGATGTCCTTTCCTAGCACTCACCCCCTGCCATACTGTACCTCTGTTTCCTTGTTGGAATCCCACCACAGGACTCTGAAGCTGGGGTTGTGGCCTGTTGGTGGTTGCATCCCCAGTACTGAACACAGTATCTGGCATACAGTAGACACCAACAATTATTTGTTGAATAAAGTGAGAGAAATAAGCGAATCCATTATTGTTTAGTGGCTTTAGGACAATACAATTTCTATGAAATTATGTCTTTCATCATATTTGGAAACTTCTAATTTGTCAGACTAATGGATTTTTAATGCATTTGTCACCCTCAAGTCATGAGACATTTTCTCTATATTTATTTCTCCAGTCAATAGCAAGAAGGAGAAAATATATTTTTCACTCAAAGAATTTTTATGTTGCATTATTAGGTTAGTTAATATGGATTTTATTTGTTTGCCTGTTTTAAGAAGAATGTTACATTAGGTACACTGGAAGATGTAAAACAATAAGTTTAAGAATTTAAATTTTATTTAGCGTATATATGTTTTCACTAAATATATATGTATCTTAATTTCAAGAGCTAAATATACTATAAAACAATCTTTTAATATTCATTAATATTACTCACAATGTTTCATTTCATACTATTCCAAGTAAAATATTGCTTACGGAAGAAAATGAATAGTTCAAGAAATATTAGGAATAGTTTCAATTTTCTTGTTGATGTGCGTAAAAATACATGACAAAAGCGGTTTAGTGATGTACCTACCGTACGCACTGTGGTGGCGGTTATAAAATGCACCCCGGCTGACCCCATGAGAATAGCTACACTTGGAATCACAGTGCTTTTTGTACGTCTCTTGGGGGTCTTTGGAAGGCAAGTTGAGAACTTGGGGGAAAAAAAATGCCAGTGAATTTATGATTAAGTTCCAAACTATGTATTATAACAATATTTCTAAAAGCAAAGATGAAGTGAAAAGCCGCCTAAAACTGAAAAAATTGAGGAAACTTTCCCTCAAATTGTTGGAATATATAAGGATTTGGAAAATCAGAAAAGATGAGCATGGTGCCATTTCAAAACAATAACCTTGGGGAATGTCATTATCAATCGTGCAGGGAAAGGAGTAAGGTTGACACAGAAGGACAGGGAACTTCGTGTGTCAGTGTAGACGGTAGAGAGGGATCTGTTTTTCAAGTAAAGGTGAGAAATTACCTCATTAATTTCTTCATAAATGTGCACACTGCCCCACAAAAAAATTATCAAACATAGACAAATACATGAAAACACCTCTCATTTTTTTCTGTCATCTAGGGAGAAGGTGCTTCAACCAAAGATATAAATTTCAATATGGTCTGCTATACTCAAATGAAATGATGGTAAAGTAGAATGTAAGCAAACACAGGCAAACAAAAATCCCGACAGCCAATGGTCACCAAGAATTTTCCTGATGCTTAAAGCAGCAGAGACTTGTCAAGGGTTTGATCAGCTTGGTTGCTCCTCAGTGTAACACTGAATATGAGCCACGAGTTCCTCTCTCACGGGGCTAAGACCTTATCTTAAACCCTAGTTACAGACTTCAGTCTATTTGATCTAATAGGAATCCTGTTTCTCCAGGAGGGCCGCCACCAGCTTGTATGAGGACCCGGGCTTGCACTCCATGAGCGATTTCATAGCAAATATTTACTGAGCGCATCTGAGAAATTTCAGCAAGTCAGAACATCAGTAACCCAGGAAGCTTGATTGTGTAAATAAGAGGTTTTACCACACACACACAAAGCATCTGAAATGGCAGTGTGTGTGTGTGTGTGTGTGTGTGTGTGTGTGTACTGAGGAAGGACACTCATAAATGGAGCTCACCATATGCAAATGCTTTCACAGGTTACCAATGATTTAACAGCGACACAGGCAAAGTTCCCGTCCCACCTCTCTGATGGCATTAACATTCCCAGCTGGAGGGCACGTCAACCTTGCCTCCACTACACATGTTGACTGAAGGATAAGAGATTGCACTCTGTGTTCATATTTCCTTTCGTGAAGGAGTACGAGCCTCAGCGATCCATGAGGGGAGACCTTTTAACTGCAAATTACTTACAAATAATTCCCTGGTCCCCCAGTTACCGCCACTGCCAAGGTTCTACAGATACGCAGGACTGAATCAGAATCACGCTGCTTTAGTTGCGAGTTAACATGTAGAAAACTCATAAGTAATTAGGAAAACTTTCTAATTTTGATTTATTCTCTGTTACTCCACACCTGTAACTGTTATTTCAGCATTAACATATGCTAGAGCTATTTAGGCATTGGCAAAAAAGAGCGCTAAACATCATGGGTCACTTTTTACTATATGCGTTGCTTCATAGCACACAACTTGATCACACTGAAAAATTTTTTCTCAGTCAAAGGCCATGACTGCTCATAAGCAAGATTTGTTCGCTTTTATGTGCCAGGGTGTAGCAAAGGGTAGAGGCTAAACAAATATTTATTAATGCAACCCACAAAATAAATTGAACTCAGTGCATACAAGAATGAATGAATGAATGAGATGAGAGGCAGAGTGAGGACGGGCAGCTCAGCCTCAAGAGCACCAGCAGTTGGAGCCGAGATGAAATGGAGAGTATTATTTTTACTTTGTTAAATGAAGCACGGTGGGAGAATGAGAGGGCACAGGGTAGGAAACTGTGAACTTGACCCTGAACGCTCCCGTCTTATTCCCCGTAAAGGGCAGGGACTTAATCTTGTTAATCCTTCACCTAATGGCAAACAAAATGCTTCTGGCATTCATTGACTATAGTAGATACTCAGAAATAATTTTTGGATAAATGAACTGCAATAGTAGCAACTTGAGATTTCATTGCACCCACATTGTATGAAGTCCCCAGCGCTGAATGCACGGAATTGGCAGATACCAACAAGGATTCAAATATCCAAAGCTCTTCTGGATTAGAGCCAATTAGTCAAATGATCTAGACTAGTAGTTTAAGAAACTTTTTTGAATTGTAGCATGTTCTGTAAGGGCACTTAGAAAACTAAACTTTCTTAGAATACATTATTTTAAATAATAAACTAATAAAATGCATATTTGAAGATTGGAATGGGAGTGAGGGAGAAAATAGTACCAACAAATAAAGCATTTATTGAACATCTACTTTGTGCCAAAACTGCTGATGTGAGGGGCTCTGCCCTTGTGCTGTTTGGTTCACTTCACGAGACACTGTTCAGAAAGGAGGTCTGTGAGACAAAGCCTGGAGGCCAGAGTCAGGACTTTGAATTTCAGTCTCAACACTGATTTGCAGCGTGACATTCTGAAACCGCCTCAGTACCCATTGGTCCACCTATCTTTCTCAAACGTTTTATAAGCTCTTTTCTTCAGAGATGAGTGTGGGAGCATGGCAGGGCAGTATCACGCTCGAGGAAGGGCCATTGGATTGCTGCTTGGTGATCCTCTAGGAGCCACTTGTGTTCCCACTGAATCTCAGCGCAGACAGCACATGCGGAAGAGTGGAAACTTGTCCTCAGATGACCTTGAGCACCGCCACAACCAAAAGGTCCCTAGCTACGGAACTCAGTGTGATGGGAAACCAGCACAGAGAACCTAATAAGAAGCCAGGGGTCCCTTGATTTGTAGCATACTAGACTTATAAGACCCTTCCACTCCCACCAGCCAATCAGACTCCGCCAAGCTAGTATTTTGCATAACCACTCCCACTCCCAACTCCTTAAAAGTCTGTCCCCACTTCACCTCACCTCGGAGAGAGAGATTTGAGCTCTGCCTCCTGTATCCCTGCTGGTCAACCTGGCAATGAAGCTCTTTCTTCTCTCAAAAGCTAGTGCCATAGTATTGGCTTCTATGCACCTCCGTCGCTCTCAATAAGAACCACTCTAATTCAGATTATTAATATTGATTCCACACAACTCCTCTGGGGTCTTAGCCTACCTCCTTTTCAGCTGAGGAAACGATGTTAAGTAGTTGGCTCAACATCATATAGCTAATAAGTGATGAGGCAAAATTTTGAACTCAGGTCTGTGGCTCAAAAGCCATCAATCTCTACCTGCCACTGACGCCTGAAGGCATGGGCGTTTGAGAGCATACCTTAGGGGCCATGGCTTTAAAAAGCAGCCCTCCTGCCAACAGAGTTAGAATGGACTGAACTTTGGTCCATGACATAAACTGAACCTGAAGCTTGCACAGCTACCTGAGCAGGGCTGTGGGCTACTGTCCAGTCTGGTCATGGAATGTCCCACCCGAGTGAAGCAGCACTTCTGCCAGGTGCAGCAGAAGGTCTTGGCAAAGAGAGTGGGCTCTGGTGTCAGATCCCCAAGGTTGAATGGGGCTTTACCACCTGCCAGCTTTGTCATCATGGACAAATGTCTCAGTTTCTCTTTATAAAATGGGGCTGATGCCAATAATAGATACTCTGCCACACTGTAGTTGTAAGGATTATGCAGCTAAAGCTCAGAGAATAAAGCGTGATGCGTAGCCTCAACAGTGTTTGTTGTTGTTATTCTAGTAAAAAACAAATCTAGCCCTGTCATTCAGTGTGAGGATATCTCCAGAAGCATGGTATGATTTAAAATTAAGGCCTAGAAATTAAAGGTAGGAACCATAGTTTCAGTGACTCCTGGCCATTTTTAAATTTTGTGAATATCCCCATTAGAAGTGAAAACTCAGCATTTTAGACTATCTATTATTATTAAAAACAATCTCAATCCAATAGAAGCTTTTAGTTGGAGAACCTTTGGCATTTTGAGCATTGTTTAATTAAAGGAATTGGTGTTTTTAATAAGGTTTATGGATAAGATTTTATTTTGTCCAACCTCATTTAAAATATCTATTTTAAAGTATACTTACCTTTGAAAGAAGAGAAAAATACTCATTTAAGGTAAAAATTGAAAAACACAAATCATGAAACAAGAGCATCATTTAAAAAATGTCTGTTTATAACCCTAATTTGCAGGGGGGCTAACATTTCAAATCTGGCAAAGAAGTGGATCTGTGCTTCTAAGTCCTTGACAGGTGTAAGGGGTTGATACCCACTCTGTGTAGATAATTTGTTCCTTTTCCTATACTCTCCCCTTTTCCTAAAACCGTTTGGTAGAACCCATAAACATTAAAATGAAGTGAAGCAATATCATCAGACGTTTTGAGAACTCCATTTTCCCCCTTGAGATAACTGATCACGGCTTTGCTTTAGAATCACTGAGTTCATATTTATCATCTCTTTTATGGAGACTCTGCTGCGCTATTAGCTCTTTACAAGATATATTTGGTCCAATGACATTTTCATTCAAATGTTACGATTTTTCTTTCTCCTCTATGTCTAGCATCATTTGAAAATGTAGCCTCTTATACAGCCACACTTGCTAACAGCACAGTGACAAGGGCATTACTTACCTAAGTGTTCACACAAGCAGAGGTTTTCTTGGAAAAAAAAATACTTGCCCTTCTTTTCCGGTGGTTCCTTCTGTTTGCGGTAATGGCAGTCAACTGCTAGTGAGGAAATTAAATTCTGACAGACAACTCTCTCTCTCAGCTGGTACCCTAATTGAAATGAAACATAATGCCTTTGACGAAGAGCAATCAGAAAGTACACGGAATGCCAGTCTGCAAAAGAGAAAGAGCCGCCCGCATTGACCTTCAGAAGGTTATTGACCAGATTCAGCAGGCTGGATGAAGGGAGAGTTGGCAGCTAACCGGGAGCCCATCAGCTAAAGAAAGACGGGGGGTGGTGGATGGGGGTTGGGATAGTTTTCTAGGTCTGATAGATTACAAACATAAACATTACATGTATATGAAAGTCACTGAAAATCGAATCGAAATTAAAGATAATTTTACAAAGATGATCTGGTTCTTATCTAAACTCCATTTTTCATAGAAAGAAATTCACAGGAAGAGAAAAGAGAGCAGAATTATCCAGAGTTCTCTATACCAAGAGCTCCCTTGCACAGAGATGTTGACCCTCCAGCCCTCTGAGCAGCTGGGAAGAGCCGGAGCATCACAATACACAATTGGAAGCTCTGGTTTAGAGCAGCCTAGTATCTTCATGCCACTGTGCCGTAAAAATATTACCATCTTCTGCATATGCCGTGACGTGGAAAAGGCAGGGGAAAACATGTTCATAGAAATATCGCAGCAGAAGATCGCCTCAATGGTAAGGAGATATTAGCACAATGCCCACAGAAGTTCCAACTTTTCTGTTGTCGTAGTTCTAGAATTTTGTTACCTTATATGCAATACTTTGAAAACAAATAATCCTCATATCTAGAAATCTGTCCTGAAGAGGAGCAAAAATGAATATACAAAGATGTTAATGTTGGAATTGCCATGAAAATTGAAAATATCTTAAAAGTAGCAAAATAAATAACGTTATAAACCCATACTATGAAATATTAGGCAGCTCTTTAAAAAGGCATTGTCTAAAAAGGATCATTTATACTGTAAAGTGGGAAAAGCAGGTGCAAAAGTGGATACATGACACCAAGTTTGTAAACCAAACTTAGGTAGTGCTCTCAGAAAATAAAATCAGATTCTACACACAAAATGATCATGTATTTTTTTCTGGTCGATAGAATTATAATCCTGTACTTTTTCAAAAACTTTTACTTTTTTAAACCAAAAAAATAGAAATAAAAATATGATTTATAGAGTGAGCATTTTAAAACGTTGGATTGATTGTATTCCAGAAATCTTAAGAAAATGTGTCTGAGGTGATCATTTAGTTTCTATTCTGTATGCCTGTCAATCACATATTTAGGAATACAGTATAGATATCTTTTATGGTTTTTTTAAATTAAAATATATACAGAATTTCAAAAGACTTTCTTCTTATGCAGGTGAATGACCAAATGAAGAGGCCAGCTGGCTGTTACAATGTTATCTGGTGATGATGATACCGGCTCAAGACAAGGTTGACATGAGGGAAGCCATATTGTAGAAAAGAAACCCTATTGTAACTTTGAATGACCTCTGACTAACTAACCCAGCTGACATGCACCCTCAAGGTGATCTCACTGCTCTGTAGATTTTACAACCCCTGCTTGTGCATGTACCTCCCAGCTGCGATAAGATGATAACTTTGTTCTTTTGAGTTCCTTAGGAATGTGATGACCCCTGAACAGAGAGTCTATGCTGATAGCCATCATCAGTGAAAACTGAAAGATCTGGTGTGGCGACTCCCAGTCTCTAACACCCAAGGGTCAATATTCTTAACCCCATCCCCTATAATCCACCAGCCTATATAACTGCTCTAAGATTTTGTGCCCCCTTAAGATGGTTCTTTCAGGCATTAGTCGGCCATCTTCCCTCTTGCTAGCAAACTGTAATAAAATACTCTTTCTGTGTCACTATCTTGCCTCTTGACAATTGGCTTTTGTCTTGTGGAGAGCAGATCGTGCCCTTTGTGCGGTAACAATGATTTGAGCAGAAATAAACCATATATGACTGGGATTGTCATCATGAAAGATCTAGAAAGGGCACTGTCTTGAATCCATGTGCTTGTCTGGAGAGCCCACTATCGGAGCTGGTTCTGCATCACCCACTGGAAGCAGAAATGCTAAAAGGCAGCATTGGAGGGAAGCTGGTGTTTCCCTCTCTTTTGGAATTTATTAATCATTAAGTGCAACAAGCACATTTCCAGTCTGTTATAAGGCATATGTTTAGAAGTCTTAAAACATTAAAGAAAAAATTTGAACAATTCTGCTTAATAAGAGAATGATCCCAGAATTAGTAGAGGAAACCAAGAAGAGAGACATCAGGGAGTGTCTCTAGAGCCTGGCAGTGTCTGGCTGGTAGTAGTTCAATGAAGATTTGTTAGATGGGCGCATGAATGAATGCACCCATAAACCCTCTAGTTTAATGCACGCAAATAGGTTGCATGAGAGAAGGAACCCTCTATCAGCAATATTCTTGTCTTAATTTACCACCGACTTGAACAAGCAGCCATGCATGCTAATGGTCATGTTATCACGGTCATCAAGTTATTCATGTCCAACTTGTGAAAGCTCCCTCGAAATAGGAGGCTTGCGGTATCGAGCAGAGCGGCCTCTTCCTGGCACGCGTCACACACCCCTGCCCGTCTCCTTCCTGTGGCCATGTTTCCAGACACTCGCAGACTCACCAGGAAAAGAGCTCAAATAGCCAAAGCTCTCCCAATCTCCATTGATAACCTGATAATTTGTCTCTTAATTACCAGGAAATAACAGTAGGCAAAATTCTACGATGAGTCATTTTGGCAATTCAAAGCACTGATTTCCTACAGCTTAATCTAGTATTTTCATTCAAAGGAATAAACAAAAGCTTTTGAATTCATATTACTCATATTAACAGTGAGTGTCCTCGGTGCACCCTTCTTCAATTACAATATATTTAGAATTAATTAATCCTCCTTTTCCTAGGCTAATGCATAGTTTCTTTGGGAAGGTATATGAAGACTTAGGTGGCCAGTTTCTTGCCTTTACAGCTTAAAAGCAACCCCAAAAAACGAACACAGCTTCTGGAAAGGCCCTTGATGTCTTTTGGGACTAGGAAAGCCTCTCGCGCTCGCTTTTCTCCGCACACTCTATGATAAAAATGAATGTGACAAGCACGATCACCTAAAGTAAACCTACTCTTCTCATCACACATGCACACACACGAATCTAAATTTTAGAGGTAGGGTTAAGAAAAATAAAGTCAGAAATCAAAATTTTAAAGTTCAAAATTTTCTTACTAGCATTTTTTTCCCTAATGGATATTTAACCTGTAAATCTCTTTCCTTTTAAACTGAACCATAATTTCCAAGAGTAGCAGATACAGACTGTGACAAATACTAAGTGGTCTTCAAATACAAATATACTACTTATATAAAACACAGAATCCAGGTGAATATGACATTTAAGTGCCAAAAACACTGAAGAAGTGCTGGAATTTTCTAAGGCACCTGAGTTTCTAAGGGAATTTTAAATGGACATCAAACATACTGTGAAAGTGAGATCTAGTTAGGGGAAATTGACGGTCCCTGACTTCTGCCTATCAAGGGATATGGAAATAAAAGGTCTTTAGGAAAAAAAAAATGACAAGCCCATACTACTTCTACGTGGTTGCTTGGATTCTTCTGCCATCAAAGTGTTCAGTGCTAATTCATACAGTTTGTTTTATGTCAAAGTAACTGTTTTGAGACCTAAGGTAAACTGTTAAGTCATTTCCAATTAGTTCAAGATGATGCTATATATTTAAAAAATAAAATAAAAAGCAAATAGTCTTCAGTTTAAAATGTGGTCTGTATCATATTTTAGGTCAAAGTATTGTAAAAATAAAACCACCACCAAATAGAGCCAATTGTGGTAGGTAGACATCTAAGATGCCACCCTCTTGGGTACATAGTTTACCCGAGACTCATGAATATGACGGGAATTCCCATGATTAGGTTACTAATCTGTTGACTTTTAGTTAATCAAAAGGGAGATTATCCCGAGTAGGCCTGACCTAATCAGGTGAGTCCTTGAAAGAGGAATGGGCCCTTCCTGAGTTCAGAGAGATTGCAAGCAGGAGGGAAATTCTCCTACTGGCTCTGAAGACGTAAGCTACTATGTTGTGCAAGGGCCAAGTAGCTACAACATGAATTAGAAGCTGTCGAGACAGCGAGGTAGCTAGTGAGAAGGTAGAAATTCAGCCCTATAGCTACCAAGAAAACGGGATCTCAGTTCTATAATCCCAAAGAACTGAATCCTGCCTGCAACTATGTGAGCCTGGACGCTGACCCCAAGCCTCAGGTGAGACCACAGCCCAGCTGACGACTGGATTTCAGCCTAGTGAGACTCTGAGCAGAGAACCCAGCCAGGCCATGACGGGGCTTCTGATCTCCAGACCACTAAGTTGACGGTAATTTGCTATGAGCAATAGGAAACTAATATACCAATGTTCTAAACACTGGAAATCAGCGGTTAAGAGCATATTAAGTTTAAGATGACAGAGTATTATATTTCCTCCCAATTTCTTCTCTTGAAAATCCAAAACAGGGAAAGGGGAAAAAGTTAAAAAGCAGCTCCATTTTCAATGCAAGTAAGAGGTTTACTTAACTGTAGACCACCCTGTGGCCTGTAGACCACCCTGTAGCACGTGAAGCTGGACGGCAGGTGGAGGAATGAGAAATGGCGCCTTAGCAGGGAAGGACTCAGACCTCATAGTCTGCAGAGGGCAACAGCGACTTGTTATGCACACCGGAAAGTGGTCGCCAAAAGGGGTGAATACCAGGGGTGCTGTCTGTTTTAGTTGTACACGAGTTGTCAGACCCCAGACTCTGAGCTCTATCCTGAGCAGTCTCGGCGACGATAGGCAAAGAGAAGGCGGCAGGACGTTCCCAGACCCGAGAGCTGGGGGAGTAAGTGTACGAAAAAATCGCCAGTCCTCCTATCTAGCCAACTCTTAAAAGAACAACGATATTTCCCAAGCAGGAAACAGGAAGTCCCTCCTCTGGAGAAACTGCGATTCTCCAAAGAAAAGACCTACAGCTATCGCTAAGGATTGTCTAATAGTTTCAACCACGCACTAAGAAGCAATGTACAAAACTGTCTCCCTCTTTTCTTTGACTTTCCAGCCTTGGGGCCCTTATACTAGCTGTGCTCTCTGCCTGGAATGCTCATTCCCCAGGTAGCCACATGGCATTCTCCCTTATCAACTTCAGGTTTTTATTCAAATGCCAGCTTGTCATGCAGGTCTTCCACCTTATCGAAATTTTAACCTTCCACCCCCACCCCATCACACATATTCCTCCCCAAATACCAATTTTTCTCTTGAGTACTCATCACTCCATATAGCGCTATGTATTTTATTTATTGACCCTCTCCTCCTGCCCCCCGCCCTCCCCATCATGTAAACCCCAAAAAGGCCGGGAATTTTTGTCTGTCTGTTCACATAGGTGAACACGTGGTAGGTGACCAAAAATATTTTCTGAATACATTAATGAAATAGTCACACATTTCTAAAAAAAAGTAAAAGAAAAATTAAGGCAATTGGTTAAGAAAAGGAGAAAGTTGCAAAGTAGATGGAAATAAATATCATATACTACTTAGCTCAATGAATATTTACATCATCAAAACAATGAAAACACTATATATAGATTAACCCAAAAATTATGCTGTAACTAATGGGAGGATAAGAGTAATGGAGGTTTGTTAAGTTATATGGTCTTCCTCTATCATCATACTGAGTCCATGGGCAATTCCTAAAATTAGTGACTTAAGAAATAACAATATATACACTTAAAAACATGAAAGTAAAAAGGAGAAAGCGTGAAGTGTTGTTAAGTGTTGACAGCAGACTGCATGAGTTTGCTGGTTTGTTATACGTCTTTGAGCTCTCTCTGATGTTTAAACTGTGTGTGTGTATATATATATATATATATATACATCATTTGATAAAATAAAGAAGGCACTTACTGAAAGGGAAAAAGTGGCTTTCCCAAGTCCTGAGAATGCTTGATTCTCTGTAATTCCTATCACAGTGACTGGATAGTTATAGTGTTGGATGGAGGGATGGATTTTGACTGTACAAATACACATGGAAAATAGCTTCTGGATTTCACATGAAATCATATAGAAGTATGACATGTTCTTTGACAACAGAAAGATAAAATGATTCATAAAGACTTTATTTCTGATATAAATCATAGGTGAAAACCATAGAAGCATTTAAATTATTGGCAAGAAATAGTAATAAAATAAAAAATGTACAAGGTAAATTTTCTTGAAGTTTTAGTTAGAAAATATTTATTATATAGAAGAGCACTGTCTACCTTTCTACCTATAGTTCTGAGCAGTATCAAGTAGCCATGGATTGCCACCTAGTGGCTACATCAGTAGGTATAGGCTGGTTTTGCCAACTGCAAAAAGATTTTCCACATTTAAGCCACAAAACGCTATATTAATATCCATCCTTCCATTCATCCATCCATCTTTCTTTCTCAATTCATGAGCCAACTCTTGAATAGGAGTATAAATATGGAGGAAAAATAGGCAATAAAGCTAAAGTATTTTATTAATAATTTATTGTCAGTAAGAAAGACTGGCTAATGGTAATTTTCAGTAAAAACCTTTACAAGACCATTGCATCACAAATATACAGACACTATAAAAACTGTGTCATGGCGGTTTTGGTTCTAAACAGGTATGCATTACACTTTCCAATAATGAAAAATGTTTATAATTCTAAAATACAGCAACCCATTTAAGACATGTTCGTGTATCAGATCGTTCCTCATCCTATGTACAGCTAAAATGAATGACTATAAGGAAATGTATTAATGAAATGTCATACTTCGGTGGAACAGAACAGAGAGTGAAACTTTGGTTATATTAAAAAAATCAGGGTGCTAGCTAATGATACCGACACCACCAAAACTCGGTCAAAAACAAATGCATGAAAGATTTTGAGAATCTAGTTAAAACTATGAAAAATCAAATCTGTACATAAAATTTACAAAAAAAAAGGGAAAAACACAGGAAAATTAAAATAATCAAATCTATATAAATATATGGATCACGCTAACAAGATGGTAGGACTGATCTTCATTGCATTATTTTAACACAAATGTAAATACAAAAAGATGTTCAGAAATGGCACAGCCAATGTAAGTGGCATCCAATTACAGTAGGTTAGGACATTGGAAATGGCTAACATGTCAGAAGGCGCGTGATTCAGTGCAGCCATGCCCAGGTCAGCTCACCGAAAAGAAGCGCATAAGCACTGCTGCAGAGAACAATGCAGAAGGTCATTTATATCATCTCTAGGTTCATTCAAGTCCAGGCACTTTGGGGGGAGTCTGAGTGTCAGACTTGTGTGTGCTGTTGTGAATCTAGTGGAGGAACTGTCACCTCTTCGAAGTGGCCATCGTCTCCACTCTCGTAGTCACTCATCATGACCTCAGACTCCACTTCACAGCAGGCTGACACATCAGAGCAGGAAGCTGTGGGGGCATACACAGACATGGGCATGTTTTCTACAGTGGGGGCCTCAAAGTTTCTTTGATACCCTGGAGGGTAAGCGGTGTAGGGTTCTCTACAGGGACCAGTCTCACCAGTGCCTGTTTTGTGAGGTTCAGACATGTCGACGGGATAGAAGTTGGGCAGATACTGATGCAAGTTGAACCTCTGCCGGTTTCTCGAGGAAGAACCTAAACTACCTGCAGCGGGCATGTCTCTCGGAGGATGGATGGATTCGAACTGATCACTGAATTCTGGAGGTAACGGTGGTAGTTCGTCAGGCGCGGGGAAGTCTTCTGGTGGTGGTGGAAAATCGCTTTCAATGTCGTAGCCTCCAGGGTAATAGTCTGTGTCGATGGCACTGGGATCTGCTGAGTACAGAGGTGTCTGCTCGTCAATAACCTCGTAATTGGGGAATTCCTGTATATCCGGAAGAGGAACACTTGGCATCCAATCCGATGTATCCCAGTGGTACCCTTGGTAGAAAAGAAAACAAGAGATTTCAGTGTGTGTTCCCCAAGCATCTGTGCCATGGAGAAGAGCTCAGCGTGTCAAACACACAAAGGTGCAAAGGCATTCACGCACACAGAGGTTTGTCACTTTGGAAACCCTCGGTCTTTGCTTTGAAGACATCCCCCCGCCCCTACCCAGCTTTGAGAACCTCTGGGAGGCTCTATTTCTAAAATGTGGACTTAAGAGTTTTATGCAAGTATTTAACATTCAAAGAAACAAGAAGAGTTTTAACAGAAGCAGTATGCTAGCATGGAAATGACATGCACTTTTCTACAAACGATTCCAATCATCCTTGCAGCTTTCCTTATGTAATTTAGAACCCACTGCTCTATAGGAAGAAGAGGATTAGAGTTCAATTTTAGGACATCAGGAAAGAAGTTTTGTCTTTTCAGAAAGGAAAAGTCTCTATTTAGTACAATATCAAATGTCACTTGATCTGCACTACTTATCATTAAAAAAATACTAATTAATGCAATGCTTTAACATAACAGAATCTTATCATGCTAAATTTTAAAAAATCAATTTCCTGGGGCAAGCCTGGTGGCATAGTGGTTAAGTACACGCGCTCCGCTTCGGTGGCCTGGGGTTAGTAGGTTTGGACCCCAGGCGTGGACCCACACACCGCTCACCAAGCCATGCTGTGGGGGGCGTCCCATATACAAAACAGAGGAAGACAGGCACAAATATTAGCTCAGGGCAAATCTTCCTCAAGCAAAAAGAAGAACATTGGCAACGGATGTTAGCTCAGGGCCAGTCTTCCCTACACACACACAAAGAAATCAATTTCCTTTATAATAATGCAATAAGCATAGTATTAAAAATTATGCTATTTTTATTAGCCCTATGTAAAACAACGAACTGTGTTAATACAGCTATATACCAAAGCATGCCTCCAAATCAAGCAAAATGCAATCAAACATTGAAAAATATAACACAATTTTTGATAGACGACAATAATGCATGTTCGTTACTTTTAAAAGGACCAAGGATCATTTTAGACTATATAAAAGTATAACTACTAAAAAAAAAAAAACCTCCCAATTTGGAGTTTTCCCTTAGGGTTTTTGAAATCCTTTGACAGACAGGAAAAGGTGAGGCAATCCATGTTTAGAATGCGGAGCACAAACAGCTATGTACTTAGTTACTGCAGCATCCACAGAGCAAATGGGTGAGGCAAGTCAGCACTGGGGGCACATCTTTACCACTTATTTTTAGTGAGTATCAAGGAACAACTGTCATGCATAAGTCACCTCTTGATTTGCTGAGGTCAGGAGCAGCCAAAGACTCTTTTGGTGGCAGAGTAGAGAGAAAAGAAAACATTTATAATTAAAACAGAGAGACGGCTGAAAGGCAATCAAGATAAGTACATAATACAATGTAAACTGTGTGCAAAGGCCCAGTCAGCCACGGACCATGCCTTTAAGCCATTATCTATGAAAATTCCAAATGGTTGGGAAATTTACGCAGCACAAATAAAATGGTACACGGAGTGGAGGAAAAAGATGACTGATGATGAACTAGACACACTGCCAGGAAACTCAAACATTATTTTACTTTCTTTTCCTTGTTTCTGGCAATCTAAACCTGAAAACGCACAATGTTGTTAGGAATAATTAAAATAAAGTCTACAGGCTCTGATAAAAGGTAAATTGATGAGGAATTTAAATTACACCTTCACGTTACTGAGCAATATTACAAAATAATTTTTTCTAAGACTTGGTAGCATCAGGTTACTTAAGTAATAATCCAAATACATCTAAAGCTATACAACACACACACACATACTTTATAGCACGTCATAGCCTTCAAATGTACATTAAATTCAGAGAAATTCACAAATGAACTTAGAGACTTATATATAACTAAAGAGTATCTCTCCAAACCCTGCCCACTTTGAATATGATTTTCTATTTACATTGTTCACCTTCCCTTGGAGAGACCATTAGCTGTACTTATCCCCCAGCCCAGCCCACACCCGTAATTATAATAGCAGGGTTCTTATTTTATACACAGAGCTCCAGCATGAAGTCAGAAAAAGCAGATGTGAATCATATGACCCTGGGTAGGCCGCTTACCCTGGCTAAGCTTCAAGTGCTTATCTTTGAAATGGGGGTGGAAATCCCTTAAGAGTTATTATGAGGATTAAATCAGATAAATCAGGTTAAGCACTAACTGTCAGCTATCATCATGATTCTTATTATTGTGAAAGTAGTCGTCATTGTCGAAGTACAGCCACTTTAGTGATTTTCCCAACAAGGCCAAGGCTTTCTCTGCATTCTACAATGTTCTTGAAAATCCAGGTAATTAAGTAATTTGGAACAAATAAGATTTGATTGATGGTTCTCTTCTAGAAATTTAAATCGAAAACTGAAAAGACTGGTGGTTCTAAAAAATGAATAAGCCAGTATTTAAGTTACCATGTATCTACAGAATTTTAATTAAATGTCAACTAAATATGTAGTAATTCCTTTTTTTTTCCTGCTGAGGAAGATTAGCTCCGAGCTAACATCTATTGTCAATCTTCCTCGTTTTATCCTTGAGCAAGATTCACCCTGAGCTAACATCCGTGCCAGTCCCCCTCTATTTTATATGTGGGTCGCCGCCACAGCATGGCTGACGAGTGGTGTAGGCCTGTACGCGGGATCTGAACCCGCAAACCCAGGCCGCCGAAGTGGAATGCACTGAACATAACCACTACGCCACTGGGCTGGCCCCTAAAAATGTAGCAATTCCTTTTTAAAGAGAGGACTGACAACCTTGGTTCCTATATAGGCATTCAGGAATTCTTAAAATTTAAGCTAGCTTTCAGCTTTAAATTCTATTTCTTAGGTATGCCCCAGAATATTTTTCAATGAAGGAGATTGCAATGAAAGAACTGTCTCAATTCTGCTTCTTTAAACTCCATCAATATTGAAAATACTAAAATTCTCATCATGTAGAAACTAATATTCACTAGACAAAATAGAGATTAATTTCTGCTTCACCAAGCAAAGACATGGTACTTGTTCTCAGGAGAGTAAGTGCGAGTCTCATCAGCAACTGTTATCAGAAACACCAACACCTCACCCTCGCTCACCCTCTATCAAATATGGCACGAAACCATCCTTCTTCCCACTTCAATCCCGACAACATGTGTGTCCTCGCAGAGAGGGACCCCCTAAGCCTTATGTACTCCTGACCGGCTATGCCCGTAGTTCTCAAAGTAGGATCGCAGGACCAGTAACATCAGAATTAAATGGGAACTTTTAGAAATGCAGATTCTCAGGGCCCAACCCAGACCTACTCAATCAAAAACTTGAGTGCTGGACCCCACAATGAGGCTTTTAACAAGCCCTCCATGGAGACCTGATTTATAGTTTAAAAACTACTACCTGTGCAATCTGCATGTGATTACTCAAGTTTCAGTGCCCTAATAAAGGGCTAATGGAAAATAATTTAAGAGAAGTGGTCAATGCCCTTTCCTATAGTTTTGAACAGATAAAACCTCATATTAAATGATTTTCACTAAACCAAATATGAAAATACACCTTTTGCCACATTCTATCATTTTCCTTGATCATACTAAGGGAAAATCTGAAAGTAACGAGTCAGCGATAGGTAATTATAAAAGCTGTGTGTTATTTAGCTTTATTCCTGTTCACATGAAGAAGATTTTTTATATTCAACTTTTTTTTAGTTAGAATTACTTTTAGATTTCTTAATATTGTGGCATGTAAAGGCAAGCTCTCAACATCCTATGGGTGACTTCTGATGTCTGTGTAAATTCACCATGAACAGCAAAAAGTAACAAAAAGACATAACATGTATAAAAACATTTTTGCAATGTATCTGGATTATGAATATACACACCTGCACAAAAGAAAAGTACTCAGCCTCCTCAAAACCACAAACGATTGTTTATAACACAATAGGCAGAAGCACACTACACTAGTGACACAGTCACTGAAACACAACACAAAGCACACACATCAGGACTGTACCTTCTTTATTCACCGTGTCAACTACAGCATTGACAAGGTGTATTACAGTCACTATGGAAGCTTGTAAAAAGGCACAAAAGGAGTAAATTAGGAAAATCTTCAGTTAGAAAACAGTGCATGAAACAGTATTCCTTTATATTATATATTTCTATCTCAGAATTTAAAAATGAGAAGTGAACAACTTTAACATAACTACATAATATAATTATGCATGAGCCCTGCACTCTTTCTGTTAGTTATATCTGAGATTTTTCTAATCAAGCTATGTATTTGTTATTATTCAAAGGAATAAAGTAACCGTATGACATTGTAATTTTGCAAAATTGTTTTAGCTGTAAGTTTTCTCACAATTATGATTATGGATCAAGTCATGAAAAACAATCCTTATTTTAACATCTCATGAGCAAAAGACTTCACCATTAAGAGTAAAATACTTGCTAAGCTAATTTTCTGGGTCCATTTAATGAATTCGTACATTATTCCCACAAAAAATTTAAAAGAGCTACGTAATAAAGTAAAATATGTACTATAAATACAAAAATGGCTTTGTCTCTGTTCTAGGTACTTCCAGCTGGTGAGCTAACATACCAGCAGAGAAATGCAGACTATCTGCCTGGCTGTTTCTTGTGTAAATTCCCTTTTCATTTGTATATCAGATTGTTTTAAAGCATCTATGCGAAGATAAATAAGAACACATGTAGTAGGCAGAAGGATGGCCCTCAAAGATGTCACATCCTAATCCTGGGAACCTGTGAATATGTTCCCCTCCTTGGCAAAAGAGACTATGCTGGTGTGACGAAGTTCAAGATCCTGAGATGGGGAGATTTTCCTGAATTCTCCGTGTGGGCCCAACGTAATCACAAAGATCCTTAAAAGGAGAGACCCTTTCCCAGCTTTGGTTGGGAGGGAGATACGACCACAGAAGAACAGCCAGTGAGATGCAATGTTATCTTTTGAAAGATGGAGGAAGAAGCCATGAGCCAAGGAACACAGGCAGCCTCTAGCAGCCGGAAAAGGTAACAAAAGGATTCTCCCTGGGAGACTCCAGAAAGCAACAGCCTTGCTGACACCTTAATATTAGCCTCTGAGACAAGTGTTGGATTTCCAAACTAGAGAACTAGAAGACAATAAATTTATCTTGTTTTAAGCCACTATATTTGTGGTCATCTGTTACAAGAGCCTTAGAAAACTAAAAATATAATTTAAGTACAGACTCAATACAGACTTTAATTTTATGATTGCTAATGATTAAAATTACGATAAAGATTAAAATATAACCAATCCTGGATATATGTCTTCGTCTCACATTGTATTATCTGTCAATTAATTTTCATAACTAATTTGACCATAATTTATTAAAACTATTTCAGAGTATTGGGGCCGGGCCGGTGGTGCAAGCGGCTAACTGCACAAGCTCCGCTGCGGTGGCCCGGGGTTCGCCGGTTCGGATCCCGGGCGCGCACCGACGCACCGCTTGTCAGGCCATGCTGTGGGGGTGTCCCATATAAAGTAGAGGAAGATGGACACGATATTAGCCCAGGGCCAGTCTTCCTCAGCAAAAAGAGGAGGATTGGCATGGATGTTAGCTCAGGGCTGATCTTCCTCACACACACACAAAAAAGTATTTCAGACTATTAAGAAAAGGATGTTTCAAGGAAAAGAACTAGAAAAAGGAAGAAAATAGTGACAAAATTCTGAAATGTATTTATGAAGAGCATTTAGGGACCAAAATATAAATTACTACATAAATTGGCAACACTAACGTTTTAGAATTAAACCTAATGAGAGAAATAATTCTCTTTTGCTGTTGTTGGTTTAATAAGCAAAGCTATGTGCATATACTCCATCACTAAATAATAAACACAGGTATACTATGCTATCGTACATAAGAAGCTTAAAAGCAGGAATGAATGGAACATACTTATGGCCATCTTTAGTTTGGAAAAGACTCTGCAATATTACGGACTATATTACTCTGGATTTACAAACAATCAAATAATTATTAGTGGGTTATTTCCACCAACAAAATATTTGAAATGTTTAAACACATTACGTTTTTATGAAAAAAGAAACTACAGTCTAATTAATTAATTCTGAGACTTGAAAATGTCCACTAAAAACTCACTTTACTGTGTTACTGAATATTGACAATTTTCTCTATCGGTATGTGTTAATACAGCCAAGCTGGTTATCAAGGCAGTTTACCCTAGGGAAGTCCGATAAACATAACTGGCATCAAAGATCCACTGTCAAACTTTCTTCATTAGAAATATAATCAAACTTACTAGCAATCTCTTAAATTGTGCTCAGTCAGTACGCTCTGATCCACATGGGAGCTGGAGCCGCAGGGGAGTCAGGGGAAGAGACAAATAAAACCTTGTAATACCAAACGTGCCACTGAAGTTGAACATTTCAGACTTGCCCATCTCCTCTTGGGGCGGGGTGTGTGTGTGTGTGTAGGTAGGGCGTGCTCAAGGAAGTTGCTACAATGGTTTTTAAAAAACCCACAAGACTTCTACAACATTTACTGTTGCAGAAAAAAAGCCAATACAAAATTAGCCAAACTTTCAATTAATTGTATTTTCTTCCCTATCACTGACAAGTTGCTCCAGTTCAAATACTTATCCATTAAGAATATTTTAAATACCTTCCCCAGCAGATGTCATGCAAGTATGTACAAGGCATTGTTTAAGTGGTCCAAAGTGAAATGTGAAAACATTCTCAGACTGAACAAGGGCACCGGGCGTATCTACATCATTAAGTAACATCACGTGAACAGCGTTGTGACCAATTAGCAAGCGAATCACAGCATTTCAAGCTTCTGTTTACTCACCATTGTCATCACATGATTCAGACTGAAAGGAGCTGAGGGACTGCACTTCCGACAGGCTTTCCCGGGCACTGTATGGATGAGAAGGCTTCTCCTCGAGAGGTTTCTTGGAGAGACAGGGATCAAGATCCACTACTTTAGCTAAAAGGACGAGATGATGAACAGTGAGCTACACAAGGGCAAGGGCTCAGTTTTATTTATTGCTGTCTCCTCACACAAAGCCAGCCCTACCCAAAGACTGCCTGAGACATATTTCAGAAGAGAACAATCGAAAGAAAAAAAGAGAAACGTCTGAAAAACTGAAACAAAAAACCTACAAACATTCTTGCAGATTCACAGAATAGAAATTCCCAATAAACCTGCCTATGGATATCATTAGACAATACGGGGAATTAAAATTTTGTTTTAAAATGGTACATACAGCCTTTTTAAAGCACCAAATATCTGTCAGGCCACTAATATAAATACTGTCATTTCTTCTGGCCATGTTTAAAAAAAATCCTATCATGCAAATGCCCTCCCAATTTTTTGGTCATAGAAAGTCCAAAAAATTATAGTTGGGAACCTGTATCAATTACAAAAATGGAATGATCTTTCCAAATCATTTGGAATATGACTAGATTCAAATCCCTAATTAAAATAACAGCATAGCCACAATGCTCAGCCAGGGCTCGAGGCATCGGAAAAAGTTTTTCAAATCGTACCAAAGGTCTTCGGAGTCTGAGCGTATTTATCACTAACCAAGACTCCACATTCTGACTTGAACCACCAGAAGCTCTGGCAGAACCTGTAATCTCACTGTTCACTCAGTGGCATTTTATTCAGATGAAAAAAGTCGTTCTTACTATCATAGTCAAAGTCCCAGTTAGGCTTCTGTATCGAGTCACTGTCGGAAGGCGAGTTGGAGGGAGGCGGGGGAGGCAAGTTTGGGGCCACGCTGCAGACGGCCACTGCCTTCCGGTGTCCATGCACGGACTCGGGGTTAAAAGTACTGAATTCGGGATGCTCTGGGATGGCGGATCCTTCAAAGGAATTTCGGTCAAGATTGTTTCGAGAGTCGCTCGGAATGCTGGGAGTGTAGGAAATAGGACGGACAGGCACCTGGGGCGGTATGTCTGAGTAAATGTTCTTATTTAGCTTTGAATCAAAATACGGTCTTTGCAAAAAAGGGGTGGTTGGTCCCAAGTGTTTGTCTTCAGGTTCGGCCTGGTGTTTCTTCTTTCGACTCAACATCTTGCGGCAGAGGACAAACACCACTACCAGTAAAAATATCCCCGTGATGAAAACAACGATTCCTATGCCTTCAGCCAACCCGATGTTCCAGGGAGTCGACACGTATTGATTGCGCGTGGCGTCCTCACAGTGTTTTCCTCTGTACTCGAGGCTGCAGTTACAGTGGTAGGAGCCATGTGTATTCTCACAAAGCGCCCCATTCCGGCAGGGGTTTCCGGCACATTCATCAATGTCACTCTGACACCTGTCAAGAAAGCCAAGCGTGAGGAGAAGCCTCTGCAATGTAAGTCAGACTATGCCAGGCCTACATTTCTCAGAGACTAAAGAGTAAATCTCTCCTTAATAAGCTACACCCAAAACAAAAACAAATAGATAACAACCGAAAAACACACTATCGACAACAATAACTGCAACAGAAAACCTTTTGTGGGGTAATTATTCATTTGGTTCTATACTCTGTATGTTTGGGAGTGCCATTTTTCTAGGATGAAATAGATTACTAATCAAACTCATAGGCTAAACATCAGTTGTTTCTAATTCTGATTTGGAAATTTAGAATGTGCATCTCGACAAATGTATGCCGTAAACTGTTCTAAGAGGCTAGATTAAACTTCTAAGAAAATGTTCCTGTTTGGAAATATGATGGTTCCATAAAACATGTGAAAGGCTAGAAAACTCCGTTTTTCACTCGAAAATGCTTTTCCCTGTTGAAAACCCCTCTCAGCCCCTCACCCTTACAGGTAGTTCACAGGCAAGCCCCCTCCCTCTGCCTTTGCAAATGGGCATATTCTGCACCTGTGCAGATGCAGGCGGCACTTCTCAAACCCTCCTCCTTTACTAAAATGTTATCTACCTGCCATCCCCCAGACTCACCTGGCATTAAAATTTTGATTACTGACACATTTTTGTCAAATACATTAAGAGAAGGAATTGAGTAGAATTAGGAAAGTAGACTTAGAACTAAGACCATGTGACTGATGGCGGGATTCAAGGCACAGCCCGGATGAGAGCAAAACCGTATGCAAATATCTTCAGGTAGGTCACAGCAAAGCCTCTAACAAGACTGACAGTGAAGGCATATCTAAGGAACAGCACTGGGCACTACAAACAACATGCACTGAGAAATTTTTTAATGAATTGGTGGAAAGTCTAAGGTGACGTGGTGTCTGGAATTAAAATCTCTTATCCACCTCTTGCAAGGTACAGTGGTCCCTTGGTATCCACCGGGGATTGGTTCCAGGATCCAATCCCACAGACACCAAAATCCACGGATGCTCAAGTCCCTTCTACAAAATGGCATGGTATTTCCATATAACCTACGCACATTCTCCTGTATACTTTAAATCATCTCTAGGTTACTTATAATACCTAATACAATGTACATGCTATGTAAACAGCTGTTATACTGTGTTGTTTAGGAAACCATGACCAGAAAACAGTCTGTGCGTGTTCAGCACAGACACAACCATCGGCAGTCTTTCCATCCGAGGTTGGCTGCATCTGTGGATGCGGAACCTGCCGATAGGGAAGGCTGACCGTATACGACAGGAACCTCCATGCCTCATTTCCTCCCCTAGAAATAAGTCTCACCTCTTAGGATTATGATAAGGATCACAAAAGATAATGAGAGAACTGAAAAAGGTTTCTAGATGCTATAGAAAGGTTAGTTCCAGCATATCATGAAAAAATGTCGTCATCATCACTCTTAAAGATAGAGAGGTACAACTCCATAGGCATCTGCTTTAAAAAACATAATCATCTCACTCATTCCATAAACATTTACTGCCTGCAAGAATGCATACTTTGTTTATAAATAATATCTCTAAAGTACAGAAGTAGGTTTTTTCAAGCAATATAATATGATAATCATCTGTTCAACGTTTCTTTTATTTTAAAGATAAAAAGATAAATTATACAAGGAGCTAATGGGAGGATTATCAAATTCTGAGGCAGTGTAGCCCAAATTAATGAAGTTTGTTGCATCTGCTAATCAACGTGACAGGACAGAGAGGTGCACACGTAAATCTTAAAAGCAGCCAGTTACCTTTCTCCCCTAAAACCAGAATCGCACTGGCAGACAGCACCATCCAAGCTGTCAAAACACGTCCCACCATTTTTACAGGGTTCATCTTTGCAGTATGGACTCAGCTGGCACCTGAAGAATAAGAAAAACATATGCATAAACTTAATACTTCTCTTGCAAACAAATACAACAAAACAGAAATCATTAACAAATGTTAATGCAGACTTTTTACACGCACGATTACATGTCTGAAAAAATTTTAATACTATTATTAATTATGAAAGTTAAGGAAAATATACCTACCTCTGACCGGTATATAATCCTCTACATTGGCAAAGAAAGTCTCCGTTGTCCACAATGCACGTGCCACCGTAAAGGCACGGGTTGGAGGAACATGGATTGACGCTCACCTCACAATATGTCCCTATGTATAAGGCACTGCATTTGCAGTAAAAACCTAAATTAGAAAAAGGGGACAAAAAAGTCCTATCAGACAGTAACAGAAAATAGCTCTTACTATACTGGCTTTTACTTTTTAAGTTTAAGTGAAGACTTGAGTTCTCCAAGACCTGTAAAAACATTCCCATTCCCTCTGGGTAAAAAGTCTGTATCAACCAGCCTTCCACTACTGGTATAACCAAAACACAAAGAACTGAAGAGGGAACTCATCATTAGCTTTAGTTGATCATAATTTATCTGAGATTACTGGGCCAAGCATCTAGAGCAGTCCTTTATGGGAGTGACCACATAGATTGACAACACTTACTACTTAAGATCTCAACTGATTAGCAGCTCACAGTGTTTAAAGATTCACTGAGACAATAATGAATGGGACAGTACTTTGAAGACTATAAACTACCATGTAAATTTAAGAAAGGTGATTGCCAAATTTGTCCAAAGGAGCACAGAGAACGTCAGACTCTCTATTTTGGGAACACTGTGATGGTTAGGTAGTGTGGTAGACTATTTCCAACTTCCTGTCTTTGGGGAAGACGGTAGGACTGCACTTCCCTGCCACCTTTGAACTGGTCATGGCTGTGGGATCTTCTTTGGCCAAAGATGTGGCACTCTGGGCTAGCAGCTGTAGGAGCCAGCGTGTGGTCGCCATGTTCCCTTCCTCCTGCTGCTACGGTCATCATGATAGCACCATGATAGTTGTAAGAAAATGCCTCTCTCGGCCTCATCCCTGAGTGACACAATGAGGACAGTCTCCTTGGTGACCCAATTTGGACATGTAATGAGATCCCGACATAAACTTTTGCTCAGAGTATTATTGTGGGGAATGACCTGGCTTACTCTTTGCAGACAGTACGCATAGATGCTTTCCAAAGAAAACAATAGAAAACCAAATTTTTTGAAATCCCACTTAATTAAAGTATATTTTGGTTTTTGTTCTATTAATTACACAAAGCTCTACTTACCAGGCACGACGACAGCCATTTTCATAACTGTGTTTCTCTTACTGATAAGTGAAAAATGGGTCAGGACACAGAAGCCATAGAGCACTCCCCTACACTAGGGCTTCAGGGCAGGTGTGGCAAGACCGCAGGAGGGACTCAAGGCCTTGTGGAAAATCATACCCCCATCTATAGTTAGCGAGACTAGCAGTCCCTCTGTGCTGGGCTGTCGGATAAAAAGGGGCACTCAAGAAGAACTAAGTGCTACCAATACTAAATCCATGACTCTGCGGCTGGAAGAAGAGCGCAGAGTTAGTCGTGGTTCGCCTGTGGTTACTAGCGCAGAATGAAATCTATCTGAAAATACGATGCGAGGTGACTGCAGGAGCTCAGCAAGCAGAGAAACTGTTCCCTTCGGTCTGGTTGCTGGGAAGAATTCTAAGCCCCACTCTGCTCTTCTGTAACATACACTACTCAATTCCAACATTGATCCAATATCTGACAATATAATTTGCATAAAAAAGAGGAAAAATAAAAATATCTGGGGAACTTTCCCTCAAGTGCATACACGTGTAACATTTTAAAAATGGTAAGATTATGAAGCCTACCTCCAGTGGGCGATGAATTGCAAACGCCTCCATTCTGGCAAGGGTTACTTGAGCAGTCTTCTGTAGCTGTTAAGAGGCACCCAGGGGACACATCCACCGATTCTTCAATGTGTGCATAGCTTCTTGGTTTGTTATTTAAAGGGAGCTCCTGCCCATTCAAATAAATGGAGTCCATACAACCCCTGAAGCCATTACCGACTTGGGGGCTTCTTCCATGCCTTGTGCCTTGCTGACGAACATGGCCACCAAAAAACACATGGTTATCCAGGTTTAGGGTTTTCAGAGTCCCTGGGGCTGTGCCTGATGCAGTGTGGACCTGGTCTAGAACCAATCTAGCGTAGTTTCCATTCACTTCAAGAGACACTGCATGCCAGAGCCCATCATTGACCTGAATGCTTTGAACAGACACAATTCCAGGGCCACTTCCACAGTCAAATTTGTACTGGAGTCTTCCATTATGAATCTATGATAAAAACAAGTACTGTTCACATTACTCTCATAGAATCTTCACTTAGAGTCTCTGATCAAAAATCTAGAGGAGGGGTGTCTTTGGTGATTGAAGGGAGAAAGTTAGGAAGGCCTCGCATCTAAGTACTACAGAACACATGCTCATTTGTTCATTGTACAAATAATATGAATGGACCTTTTAGGGATATAAAGTTCAAGTGCCAATTGCACATCCAAAAAGCATCATGGAAGTGACTGATAATTAACTGTTAACTGAACAATGACCCAAAATAGCACCAGGTAATATCAAAGTCAAAACTGAGCTATGCTTAAAAAAAAAAAAAAAAAAGTTAGGCAAGATATTGATCATTTAAGCCTATTTAGGATCCTGTGACATTCATGAGATGCAATATTACCAAGAGTTTGCATGTGAACTGTCACATGTACCTAAAAATGTTTGTAAAACACAAGTAAATCTCTATGTCACTGCAGAATAAAAAGAGCTTTACACTTCACAAAGTCTAAAACTTGCAGAGGTATCAATGAACTTTTTAAACGGAATTCAACCATTTAGCTTACCTTATTTTTTTCAAAAATGGACAATCCGAACATAAAATGGAATTTCTATTTTTAGAGTATTCTACAACCTGAGGTACAAAAACATACCTCCAAGATGCTATAGTCAGTTCCTCGAGCATACATTACAACTGCGTGAGCAGAGTATGTTCTGAGCCTCATGCTCAGTTTCATCTCTAATTTGTTTTCATTTTCCATGAGACGATACTTCACAAAGCTGTTTCCAGTAAATGTCACAGATAAACTCCCTGTGAATCACAAAGAGGAAAAAATAAATCAGAACCAAGTTCAAGCATATTTTTAAAAGTATGATTCCCCCCACCCAGACTGATCCAAGTTTTTAAGATTATAACATCATACAATTCAATTCAATGGGAACTGTCTATTTGCTTAATAAACAGCATAACATAACTGGATCTCCATTTGGAAGAGAATAAATTACACTACTGTATCACAGAGAACTGAATTCTAAAATAATGAAAGATCTAAATACAAGGTTATTCAATACAAAATTATTAGAAGACAATTTAGGAAAGTATCAAGGTGGTTTGGGAAATCTTCTCAAGCAAGATATAAAATAATCCCCATTCTTCAAAAAAGGTGAAAATAATATCAATCTCCAGAGATGAAAACTGTTATGCAAAATTACACTGAACTTACAAAATAAAAATTAAATTTCAAAATGACAAGATACTATTAAACAAATTAAAAGATCAACAGTACACAGTGAAAGCAGACAATGTTAACACACATAATACACAAAGAGTTCCACACATTGAAAATAAGGAATAGACAAATAACCTAGACAATCAAGCAAAGAATAGGAACAAGGCAGTCACAGAGAGGAAATACTAATAGGAAGGAACAAATAAAAAGATAACTTGCACAAGTAGCCAGAGAAATGCATATTAAAATAATTAGATATCATTTCACGCCCAGTAGATGGGGGAATTTGGTTTTTAATTGAAAACCGTCAATATCACCAAGAGAATGGAGAACGAGACCTTCACATTTGACTGGAAGAAACAGAAATTTTACAGCTCTTTGGAAACGAATATAATGGTGTATTTAAAAATTAAAATTGTACTTAATCTTTGACATAGTAGATCCTAGTTTTAGAATCTACTGTACAGAAATGAAAGCATCTATATGTAAGGATACAAGTGTAAGGAATCTTTTTTTAACAGAAGGAAACATAACACTCTGAATCTCTATACATAAGGAAAATGTTGAATAAACAACGGTAATGCTAGAAAATAGTACACAGCTACTAAAAAGCATTAGGTTTGCATGTACTGACTTGGGAAGATACCCTTAACACACTGTGCAGCAGAGGAAAAAAGCGAGAGGTAGAGACTATGTGAAATATAAGTTTTTAGTTTTTTGTTTAAAAAAAGAGAGGCCATGAGAGAAAAAGAACAATAAATCTGTAACTACGGAACTGCATGTTTATATGAACACCAATGATAGAGACAGAAGAATACCCAACTATTAACTCAGGGGTGAGTTATTATGTCAGAGGATGGAAAGGTTGCTACTGTTATTCTTTATTCATCTCTGTGTTTGCCTTGTTATAATAAACATACTTTATAATACTTTTCCATTCCAATAAAGAAGAAAATGATAAGAAACACTGAAAGTGACTTTTTAAAATAAAAGGATGCTGAATCGCTGAACTCTCACCTGGGCACTGGCCAAACTTGCCCCCTGGGCACACACAGGCGTACTTTTCTCTGGGATCAGTGACACATTCAGACCCCTCAGGGCACGGAGTGTCTTCACATCCATGATGGACAGGTGGGCATTTTCCCTCTTTATTTAAAAAAAAAAAAAAAGAGGGGAAGGTGGGGAGAGATAATAGGAGTTTTAAGAAAATGGTCTTTAATGTGTAGCCCTCACAGGCTGTACATGAAATAATCTGTTCCACCTATTTTCATACACTTATGTGTTACCTTTGCAGAGACACACGGCTGTTCTACGGTGACGGGGAGTCACAAAGCTCAGTCTGGCTGTGCTATGTGTTGACATGACATTTTCATCCACAGACACCTTTTCATCACAGAACTTCCACGGGCAATCCAGCCCTGCACAGAGCTTCCGGAATACGGCCAATATCCTAACACCAATGATTTCCTCAATATCAGTCACGGAAGAGTTAATCTTGTGCAGAAGTTGTTTTGTGGAAACCTGGGCGCTACCCGATTTCTCTACAAAAAGTAAGACATCCAGATGTGGGTGAGGTTCAGAGGGCTGCAAACTAACAATCTGAATATCGGTCTTCCTCACGCCCAAGATGTTCCGTAAAGCTCGCTGGAAGTTGCGCCAGTAGTCACCAACAAATTCTTCCGGAGTGAGGTTGGCAAAGCGGAGAGCGACAGTGTGGTTCAACATCTCTTGTGTTACTTGTCTGATATGCACCGTGATGTCGGCTGCTGTTGTAAATCTCCCATCTGTTACACTGACATTGAGAAGGTACTGCCCTACATCTAGCTTTTTGTGTGCTATCAGCTTACCCCCTGTGCTGGAAACAGAGAAGAGGTTGTCCATTTGGGGATCAAGACTGTAGGTTAAAGTGTCATACACGTCTTGGTCTGTTGCATGAATCTTCCCAATGACACCTCCAGAGTATTCCTCTCCGAAAGCAGTAATGAAAATCTCCAGTGGCAAAATCGCAGGAGGATAGATGCTCTCTTCAATCACCCTAATGTCAATATATGTCAAAGAGGACAACTGAGGCTTCCCATTATCTGCCACCTTCGAGAAAAGAAAAAAAAAAAATTCACCTTTGTCTATGTCATTGTTTACTTCTTAATAAAAATATATATTTACATTGTTTAAGTTCTAAAAAATGATCAATTATTAGAAAACTTATTTCTCCACATGAGAAGCACATCAAAGAAAAAGATAAATACTTCTTTATGGCCCTTTCACTAATTCATACTGAAGATTAGCTCCATCAATGTCTACGATAAAGTAACCAGACGAATAAATGAGCCCCATTAAAGTGCAGTGGGATAAAAATGACAGCACAGCAAAAAACAAGAAAGACCACAATTCTATACATTTCTGTTTTCTTAAGAAATGTCAGCTGTTTACATTACGAATCCACAATAAAATCATAAAGAAAGACTTTATACCTTAACATGCAATAAATAATGATCTTTCACGTTCCTGCTTATGGCAGCTGAAGTCAAGAGGACTCCTTGCTGGTTAACTTCAAATGCGCCATCCTCATTTCCACTCACAATCGTAAAGAAGAAGGGTGGACCATTATGAGAAGAATCCTTGTCTGTTACTACCAGCTGGAGTACGCTGAAACCCACAGGCTTATTTTCCTGCACAGAATAAAAAAAATCAAAAACACAAAACAAGCAACTTTCAACAAAACCAAATCTATACGGTAAGAGACACATGCAAGTTTTCTAATAATATGAAATAGATGGAAAACAATAAGGCTTAATAAGGCAGCAATAAGTCTCCATTTGAAAGGAAGAGAGAGAAGAGAGGTGCGGGGCAGGGTAGTGATGGGAAGGAGAGAGGGGAGAAGCGGGTAAGGGGAAGGAGAGAGAAAGAGGGGGCTAGAGAAGGCGCTGGAGGGGAGGGGACACGTGAGAAGAAAAGACACATGAGAGAGGAGGGGAGTGGGAGGAGGAGGGGAGGAGGTAGGGAGGAGGAAGGTCAAGAGGGGGCAAGGAAGAAAAGCAAGGGCAGCAGAAGATAAAGTTAAAAATCAAGCGAGTGAGAATATCTTAAAAACTGAAGCACAAACAGAAGACAGATAAAAGCTTGGCTGCATCTGGAAAACGCTTGTGTTTTAACATTGACAGAGACCCCCGTAGTTTTCCTCTTTCCCTTTTTCTAAATAGCCGTCTTTGGAAAAGAAAGGTATTTCAAATGAACAACTGAGGCAGATGAAAAGAGCTCATCTCAAAAGTACTCAATGAACCCTTGGGCACCCCGAGATCACCTGGACAATCACACTGTAGTTTCCCTGGGAGAAGATTGGAGCGTTGTCATTGACATCAGACACGTCGATGTTCACGGTTGTCGTGTTGACTCTGGGTGGACTGCCGTTATCAGATGCCTGAACCGTGAGTGTGTAACCTGAAATCTTTGCGGGGACAAGACAAAGAGAATGCGTGTCCATTTTCACAGGGCCAAAGAACAGGGTTGAATCAAAAGTGCACTCCTGACACCCTGGAAGGGCAGATCTGAATGACTGTCATCATTTGCTGTGCCCTGTATGTGAGCAAGTCCCTAAGATACAACTAGTATGCTGCAAATAACTATCTACCAAATGGAACATATCTGCTCAACAGAAAAAGTAAGCAGTAGTGCTTAGATTCTGTGATGCCTCTCAAAATGTACTCATTCTGTTAAAGTATTCTAACTTTAAAACCTTGAAGATCTATGAACAGAAATTACGACAGAGAGCAATACAAATGATGAGAAAAAATGGTAACACATCTCAAAGGCTGTTGCTTTAGTAACGACAGGGAAGGCAGCCTTCCCTAAGGACCAAGTGTGTGACTCTGAGCCAGAAGCAGACAGACATTAAGTTGTTTCCCACCCTGAGTGCTTACTCATTTCAACGCCTCAGACTCTTCAGATCACCCTTCCCCATCAATTTTACACTTGGATTGTAGTCAACTGTCTAAATCTCCCAGGATTATCTCTCCGTGACTTCCTGCAAAAGAAATTGCATCCAGCGCGGGAGCTTCTTTTCCAGGGCAGTTCCCTGTGAAGCTCTCTCTTCCAGAAGGAGAGGTGGAAAAAGCCAGAAATCTGGCTAAATCTCAGTGTATGTTCTGCGGAATATTAGTCCTGCAAGACGCTCCAACAAAAAGGGCCAATTGGCTCGGGGAACACCACAGGCTATCTCTTTTGCTATCTTATAATGGACATTAGTATATTAAAGGATCTGAGCAGTTCTTCAGTGAAAAATACTAAATTTTGTTCTGCCCAGCAGTAGCGCAATCTTAAGCATGACAGTTGTGCTTCCTAAACTCTTGGAAAGTCCCTGCCCAAAAACAACAAGTGGAAGAGGAATTCAAGAATTAAGGCTTTGGGGTCGGCTTGGTGGTGCAAGCGGTTAAGTGCGAGAGCTCTGTTGCGGCGGCCCGGGGTTCCCTGGTTCGGATCCCGGGCGCACATTGACACACCGCTTGTCTAGCCATGCTGTGGCGGCATCCCATATAAAGTGGAGGAAGATGGGCACGGATGTTAGCCCAGGGCCAGTCTTCCTCAGCAAAAAGAGGAGGATTGGCAGATGTTAGCTCAGGGCCGATCTTCCTCAAAAAAAAAAAAAAAGAAAGAAAGAAAAGAATTGAGACTTTAGTGAGATATTTCATCACTATCTCCCCAAATTCCTCTAGTCTTAGATTTACCCATTAATCTTCTGAAATTATTCTTTATTATCACCAATGTCCTTCTAATTCCAAAACCAAGGTTTCTTCCACTTCTCCTTCACAACCTCTCTGAGGCAGCTCCCTTTCTGTCCATAACTGTGAGTGGATGAGTGGATACGTGGGTGTACGGCTGGATGGACGGATGGAGGGACGAACGGATCAAGGGATGCTCAGCCTAGTTTGCTTCTCCTTATTTGCTCTCATTTATCTGAATACCTCAGATCATCTCCAGAGGCCTGTGCCATAAGCTATACTTCCAGCTTTGAAGTCTCTTCAATTTGACTAAAATCTCCAAATACTGGCTGAAAAATTTTACTAAATGTCATGTTCCTCTAAAAATCAGCGTATCAAAACCCACATTCAACAGCCTCTCCCAGCACTAAGTTTAGGACCTCTCACGACGCCTCTGCTCTTCTTTAATGGCACTACCCAGTCACAGCAAGACCGAAAAAAACTGAGTCATCTCTGACACCACTGCTTTCCATGGATGGCCATACCTGTGGATCTAACTTTTCCTTTACGAAGTTTCTGCACTCGTCTTTTCACTCAGTTGTCACTGTTACTTTCCCAATTCAGGCCCCTGCTGCCTCATAACTGATTAACTGTCATTGGTCTTCCCACCTCCCTGGTCACTCACTACTCTAAACAACATGCGGACCTACTGTAGAACTCTTCTTCAAAAAATCTCTCCTATTGTTATACCTAAGCTCACAAATATTCAGTAACTCTCCAATGCCTGCAGCATCGAGTCTAAACTTCTCATCCCAACTCTGTATGTGGTCCCAAACTGTTCCTAAAACAACTTTCTATCTCATCTCCTGTGCTTCTTTGTATGGTTACTCTACTCCAGGACAACTGAGTAAATCACCTAAACTCATCCCATGTCTTCTTTTCTCTGCACAGTTCCTCACAGTGAATTCCCTTCTCTCAACACCTATGGTTTTCCAAACCTTTGCTATTATTTAAAACCCATGAACTGTCTCAAAACACCAGGGTCAACAGTAATTTCTTCCTGACGACAAACTTTTCTCATCCAAACTTCATATCAGTATGAGACACATCTCTCATATTCTTGAGATTTTCATACCGTAATTGCTTTTCAAGTGTTTGTATCTTGCTTGTCAGTTCCTGAGAACAGGCTGGTTCTGCCCTTTTCGTACTCTCATCACGTCTGGCAGATATGAATACAAGGCACTTCTATTTACTAAGTGGTCATTTGTGAACAATTTAAGCCCAACTTTTTCACTTACTGTTTCCCGGTCTAGAAGTTTGGTGACCTTCACTTCTCCCCTGGCAGGGTCAATGGTAAATGGACTTCCTTGATTGCCATCTATAATTGAATAGTGGATGTGGCTGTTTGAAGGTCCATCAGCATCATCAGCCATAACCTAGAAAATATCACACTCCTGCTTAGGAGATAGCTAAGCAAGGGATAGAAATCTACTAAGCAAATTTCTGATATCCACAGCTAGCTGTTTTAAGGCAATTATTCATAATAGTAATTGATTGGGCTAACAAAAGACATTTCTACATCTTCAACCCATTGGCAAGTAAGGCCACTACAAAAACTGGATCAATCTTACTAAAAACTCTTGCAAAGATCCGACGAAGAAAACTGTAGGGGAAAAGATACACACCGTAATGACAGACTGCTCAAGAATAGCATCTTCACTGATCACGGCTGTGTAGGTGTCCTGGCTGAACACTGGGGTGTTATCATTGATATCCGTGACGTTAACATTCACGGTGGCAACATCACTTAACGAAGGCGTGCCTCCATCAGTGGCTTCGATAGTCAGGTAATACTCATGAGAGCTTTCATAATCCAGATTCTCAATGATAAATATGGCCCCTGTAGAGAAAATCAAAATTACTTCCAGTACTTTAATATGCCACCCATTTCTCCTACTACTACTGGAAAAGACAACACTTTTAAACAAATTTAATTTTTACTTCAAAAGTTTACTTACCATTTATGTATGTTTTCAAAAGTTTACTCACCATTTATGTATGTTTTCTAATTTCTTAATTCAACAATTAAAAATTAAGAATTTGCTCATCCCTGGATCTTTATTTCTCTTAATTATTTTCTGATATCCTTTGTGATATTTAAATTGCTTTTCCAGTCAATACTACCCACATCCTCATTATAAAAATGATTATATTTTTATATTTATGCAGCAGGAGTATATAGTTCCTATGACTTTACCTTGCAGGCAGTCATTCAGTGTAACTCAAAGTCCTTCAACTGTTATACAGAAGCAGCATAATAAAGAAGTCAATTTAATGAATTATCAGACGCCCCCTACAGAAACTAAGACTAGAGAGGGGGAAACTACTGTTTCACTGGGGAAACTACTTCACATGGGTTCATTACAGGGGATAAAACGGAGCCAATACGCAAGATTCTCTATGACCCTCCACTCTTTATATGAATTTACCAAATCTTCTATCTTTATTAAACTACTAGAGTGATACTAGAATTTTCTATTTAAAGTTAATTTGCTTACAGATATAACAGATATGCCAGAAATGTATTTTATTACGTAGAACTATAGTTTGAAGTCTTCCAAACCACTTTGAATCCCACTTAAAACAAAAACACAAAGAAAACTTGAATTTTATCTCTTTAGACTATCTACTGACAATTTATGATCTGTCACTTTGTATCAGGAAAAGTGCTGGGCAATCTAGCCTTTTTGGCAGAATAAAGGGCTTCTTCTCATTTCCATGGTTGGTTACCTGTTTTAGAATCTATGCTGAACTTTCCATGTTCATTTCCACTTATTATTGAGTAGGTGATTTCTGCATTTGCTTCAATATCCCGACTTGCCGCATACACTTGAAGAACTTCTGTTCCAATGAGAATGTCCTCAGACACTGTGGCACCGTACTCACGGTATTCAAACACGGGTGGGTTGTCATTTATATCCAAAACTGATACAACAACAGTGCCTACAGCTGTCAACCTCCTTGGCAAACCTTGATCTACAGCTTTCAAAGTAAGGGTATAGACCGCCTGTAGTTCTCTATCCAAAGGCTTTTCTAGCTGAATGATTCCAGATAATTCATTAATGGAGAACTGCCCATCAGCAGAGTTAATCAGAGAGTAGGTTATCTTCCGATTTAATCCTGTCAAGACAAGACATCACATCAGAACGTTTTATTTCAAGAAATTTAAATACATTTTTTTTTGAAAAAACACGTAGCATACTAAAGAGGAAATATGCTAATATACATTATTTAAAAATTCTTATGACTATGATCTTAAAAAAGTAAACTTTTAGATTAATAATTTTACTGAGTTAAAACAAATATGAATATAATTTCATAGCTATCTGGCTTTTTAAGACTGTTATATAGGAACATATGCTATAATACCCACCAGATCTTTTAAAATGAAGTCTATTTATTATTTATCTTCAGTGACAAAGATTTATTTGAAAAGTAACATTTTTGCTATTCTTCTAATTCTTCAGTTTTAGCACAACTGAAGAAATTATTTTTGTTCTCTGCTATCAAAGTGCTATGTATATATATCCTAGAGTCTTATTTTCTCCATCAAAATTTTGAAAGGTCTGTAAAACTATAGCAATATAAGCATTTGCTTCTGGTATGTTCCTATGATACTAAAATCCTTTTAAATCACTAATGGTTTGTTCACAAAATAACACTTGACTCTTTAATTCAATGGGATATAGGATCAGTTAACACAGTCACAATCCAGAATTTCAGGGACATCAGAGATACTTTATAACAGTAAGTTCACTGGGCACAATTTTGAGATTTCAAATATTCATTAAAAATGAATTCATGATTCTATAGATTTCATTCTATTTTTAATGCTAAGGAATTAACACAACAATGATGAGTTATTCAACACACATGAGGTAAGGTAAGTATTAAACAGGCTGAATTTGGGATGTGTTTTAAAACAGAGGTTCCTACGGTCTTAGCGCATAGCTTGAAGGCAAAAGCATCCTGAGGACAATACCTGCATCAGCATCGGTGGCCTGCACCCTTGTCAACAGCGTCCCAGGCTCTGTGTTTTCAAACACCGTAATGGTGTAAGGATCAGCAGAGAACTCAGGGGTGTTATCATTCACATCTTCTAACGTGAGCACAATATTCGCTTGACAGAATCTGCCCCCTCCATCTGTGGCCTTGACGAGCAGATTATAAACAGCTTGCTCCTCGCGATCAAGAGGAACTAATGTTTTCAGTTCACCTAAAAACCAACAAACAAAAACAAATGGACTCACTTGAAATTTAAGACGTGAACTGCAATAGCGCATCTTATTTCTTCCCCTCTTCTCCCACAGTTACAAAATCTGAGTGATAGCCTTTCTTTGGGAGAACAATTTCATCCACGATGGAGTCAACAGCTGTGTGAGCACAATGAGGTCCAGGTTTTCAAACTCTGCCAGGTGCTGGCTCTTTAAGTCATAAAGATCTTGAGGCTAGGGCCTCTTGCATTATATATAGTGTCACAAAAGCAAAACAGCTCCCTAATTTACCAAATTAAGAAAAATTTTTTTAATTGATTCAAAAATTAGATTCATATGTTCCAATTATTTGGGGCAGGGGGGTGCTTAATATAAAACTGTTATTTGACCCTAATTTTAACAAGATACAAATTATAAGAGGAAAACAATTCTAGCAATTTAAAGCTGAATATAATGCCATGAATCATTTTAATGAATACACTGAAGTATAAATTTATGGTCACGAATTTAGGAAAACAAGCTATATATAAAATGGATAAAGCAGAAAGTTTGAGATATACTTTAACTTCTGATTTTTTTAAAAAAGTTGATATAAACAACTAAATTTTAAATCCTCTAAAACTTTTAAAGTAGGTGATATTGTTGCTGTTAATTCTTTTATCTCATCTCCAATTTTACACATTAAATTGCTGTTCAGATTTCTAAAAGATGCCAATTTTCTAGCATTAGAGTAAATTTTACAAGAACAAAATGTAATTTCAGACTTTGTGTGTGATCTAAAACCACCCACATATGATTTTGTTGGAACACAATTAATTTTGCCCCAAACACCATCATTACCTGTATCTGGATTCAGTTTGAATTTTTCTGCACCTGGACCAAACAATGTGTAAGTAATTTCAGCGTTGGAACGGATATCTGCATCTGTAGCAGAGACCTGCATGATCAATTTCCCAGGAAAGGCATCTTCTGGAATCGTGTCTGAATATAAAGTCTACAAAGATTTTAAACAATATTGTTAATATAAAACATTAACGGTTAACATGACTGCCAAGGTAATAATGGAAAAGAAATCATTTCACCTGGCTATAGAAAACACAGGAAATGACTAACGTTAAAATCCAAGGAGTTTTTAAAACCATTTTTCTTATGAAACAATTTGAAAGGAGGAGGAGCTATGTAACAGTTAACAACTCTGTATCCCTGGGTCTGACCTGACCTTCAACCTACAGAATTCTGAATACTTTGTGCCTTTGAGTTGGTTTCACATTTGATTTAAATTCTTATGAGAAAATATAAGTAGTGCTCCATGTTTACCTAAAAATCAGAGAGAATAAATGCTTGTTACATCATATCTACTTATTTCCAATACAGGAATTTATTGTTTGCAATCGTTCTTAACACATAACCAAATAACTGTAATTGAGAGAGAAGCAATTTTTTTTTTTTTTTTAAAGCCCCACTACATACTTGTAGGTCCTTATAGTTCTTCTTTGTAGGACGCTGCCTCAGCATGGCTTGATGAGCAGCGAGTAGGTCCGCGCCCAGGATCCGAACCAGCGAACCCCAGGCCACTGAAGTGGAGCGTGCGAACTTAACCATTAGGCCCCCCGGCCGGCCCCAGAAGCGATTCTTGTGTCATGGGAGAAAAGAAAGGTTCCCCAAGGCCGAGGGGGGCAGCGGGGAGTAAGTGATGCTCTTCTATTACCCTGCTCCATCCCATCTCTCTTCAAACCTGACCCAACTCGCAAACATAACAAACAGCTGTTTCCACTTTCAATTATTTAGAAATCCATGCCATAAACTAAAACATAAGACAAACAGATAAGATTTTATTGAATTCATTCTCTTAATATGAGCTCAATTTTAGGTGACTACATTGCATGACTCATGCGACAGGATATTTTGCAATACTGATGATTTCCAATGACCCAGTGTAACTTCAGCGTTCAGCTTCACTACTCCCAAAGATGATAGGATATGACATCCAAATAATACGAAAGTGTTAGAAAACAACAAAACTCACACATTTAGCTTCTATGAGATATATTTACATATATGCACACACACATAAATTATCCCTCCCCCCCAAAAAAATACTGTCACCAAAAAGCACAAACATGGGTTCGCATTAACTCCTCATCCCTCAGAAGTTCCACTTCCCTCCAGACTGACTGTAATCATCCTTTTCCCGGAGAACAGCTCTGCTCCTTTCCACAGCTCCGGCACCTCTCATGCCCACTGCAGCGTTCTCCAACTCCTCCGTCCCTCTTCAAAATCACCCACCCCTCCAGGCAGCCTCCCCTTAACCTACCACACTCTTCTTCCTTCCTTGTATTCTCCATTTCCTTCAAGGGCCAAACCGATGTCCTCATTAAGGCACACTCTTTAACCTCCTGCAATCAGGCGTCCACCTACTTCATGATACGGAGACCGCCATCTCCAAGCCGGTCAGAGAAACCAAACTGTCTGTTCCACACCTCAGTCATCTTTTTAGCTCTATCACAATTCTGCTTGCCATCCCGCCTCCTAAAAATTCTCTCCTCCTTCGCTCTCAATAACACTGCACTGATTATCTGTGTTCCCGTCCTCCCTTCTCCCTGGGGAAATACCTAACTCTACTCTTTTTCCCTTTTTGTTGTTATCCTTTCAAATGAATTCAATTATCAGTTATCCAGAAAACTGCCAAGTTTACACAGTCTTCCCTAATACCCACCCTCAATCTCACCATCTCTAAATGCCTAAAAAACACATTCAACCGAATGTCCCATTACCTTAAACTCAACAAATCTGAAATGGAACTCAACATGCTTCCTCTAAAACCAATTCCCCCTCCAGGCTTGTCTCTGGTCTTCCTCTCCGTCACTCCTGCAGGAAGCATTCAAGTCGATCTTGACTTAACACGCTTGCCGGGCTGTCACAGCCAGGCAGGACCAACTGCTACCAGTTCTTCCTTTGTAGTGTCTCTTGTCCTTTCATTCCTTCTGCCACCTCTGCCTACTCTCCATTATCTCCTTGCTTTCAATCTTCCTCATCTAAATGGACACAATACTACCAAACTCATCTTGAGGAACTCTCTGTTCCTGTCATCTCCACCTTTCAAATATAAAACGATTCAAAGAGTCTCTATTTTCTCTAGGATAGAGTCCCATTCCCTGGACAGACCATCACAGCCTCTAGAATCCAGCTGACCCTCAAGCCCACTGCCCTTTCACTTCTACTCGATTATCTAATCAGCACCTCCCAAAGGCTGAGCACTTCCTTATCCTCCACCTCCGTGACCTCCCCTGCTCAAGTCCTCATCTTGCAGCCTCGATGGGAACAGCTCTCCTCTGGCATATCTCTTCTCAATAATATTAAGTGGTGGGTTCCACAGGTGCGGGAGCCACATCGTTACCTCTTAGTTTCTCTCGTATGTAGAAGAGCAAGTGTCCCAAGAATGGGCTGTTCAAGCCAAACAGAGCTTTGTATAAAGAACTGCTGGCCAGATAGTTCCCCCAAAATAACCTCATCCCTAAATGAAGGGGATCCCTTCCTGAACACTTCACAGAGCATTTTTAGAGTTAAACACAACTGTAAGCCTGGCCCTAATTGACAGTATTGTTGAACGAGGTTTTTAAGCGACTTAGCATTCCCCAAAACAGTTCTGAAGCTTAACCAACTCCTGCCCCATTTAACACTCGCCTCTGCTTAAATGTAAGAGATTATAATACGAAACACATTTGAATTACACCATGGCACCACATGACAGTCCTACTGAAAGGTTTAAGAAAGAAATCTGAATGCATAATATATAAATTTAAAGAAAGAGTAGCCTACCTTTTCACAAACTGGACTGTTGTCATTTGCATCAAGAACTTTCACTTCAACTATAGCTTTTGATGAGAAGGTCCCATCAGTGGCTGTGATAGTCAGAAGATAATTGTCCCTCTTTTCCCTGTCTAGAGGTTTCTTCACATATACTTTCCACTCATTCTGTATATTTTCAACAGCGAACTGCCCCAAAGGATCCCCTCCTATCAAATCAATGGAGGAAGATGACAGTCAAATTTGTTGAAATAAGGAAAGAAGTAAGTAACAGCAGATACAAATTGTACAAAGATATATAATGTTATGGTTTAAAAGAATTATGTTTTTTTAAAAAATAATTACATTTAAAATTTGGTATATCAGATTCCCCATTTATCAAAAAAAAAAACCAAAAAAAACCCCAGCATTAAAATGTGTATTTAAACACAGCATTAAGCCAAATAAAATACAGACTACTAAATAATAGCGTATACTGAAACTATAGTTTTTTTCTTTTTAATTATATTTATTATATGTTAAGTATAAAATTCCACAGAATGAGTCATAAAAATCAAAAACAGTCTAATGAAACAACTGTTAGCTTTGCACAGGTAAATGATGTGAAATGTAGCTTAAGAGATGTTATTTCTACTTATTTTAGATATACTTAACTAAAACCATCCCTTTAACTCCTGATTTGCATAAAATATGTATCTCAGAATTTATACTTCTAATACAATTTTTTTACCTGTTAAGCGTAATTTTAATCGCTTAAAATTTTTTACCTGTTATATAATATGTAACTTGTCTGTTAATCTCTTCAGAATCCGCATCCGTGGTACTTAAGATGGCTACTACACCACCTGGTGGGTCATCTTCACTCACAGTCCCTTTATAAATCTCTGCCGTGAATCGTGGGGGACTATCGTTGACATCGGTGACAGTAACATCCACAATGGCTGTGGAGGACAGCTGAACCTTTTCACCAAAATCTGATGCAACCACTTTAATCTGGTAATTCTCTCTCCTTTCATGGTCAAGTTCCTTTAGGGTTGTAATCCAGCCTGTTTCCATGTTAATGGCAAAAGATTCAATGACTTCTACACTTTGTGACTGATCTAGACTATACATAACTTGGCCATTGGTTCCTGAATCTAGATCAGATGCCCTGATCTGGATGACTCTACTTCCCCCTGGCAGGTTTTCAACAATAAAGGCCTCATACGGATTAGACTCCAAGACGGGGCTGTTATCATTTGCATCTTTCACTTGGATACTGACATCTACAAAAGCCACCACCTCATAGTCATCATGAGTGCACCTGGCAAGTATGGAAAACTGATACCACTTAGTTGTCTCATGATCAAGACTCTTCTCCAGTTTCAGTCTTCCACTCTGTCTGTCGATCACAAAGAACTCATCCCTATTACTTTCGGGAGTATTCCCTTTGACCAGGCTATAAACAACAGTCCCACTATGTTCTGCTCGGATGAGATCTATTTCTGTTCCAATAGGCATGTCTTCTGAAACTGTGTAGGTATAAAATGGTTCTGAAAATTTTGGAAGCTGCATTTCTGGTGGAAGTATTTTAACATAGACAGGAACCACAGATTCTTTGGGTGGAGACCCATTATCCACAGCTCTAACAAAGAAAGTGAAGAATTCATTTTCTAAGCCAATTAAACTCTCCTTTGTAGTAATTACACCAGACAGTTTGTTAATTTCCAAATTCTCTTTAACACTTTCAGAATCTGCTTCAATGGCATAGGTGACATCAGCATTGGATCCCTCATCAGCATCACTTGCAAGAACTTTAATGACTGATGTCCCTTTGGGGGCACTGGATCCAATGTTCACTTCATATTTGGTTGCTCGAAATTGTGGTGCATTATCATTGTCATCTGTAAGGATGACATTAATGGTGCAGAAAGCAACTTTTCCTCCAGCATCCTTAGCCATTAAACGAACTGCGATAACTTTCTCCGCTGGGGTTTCTCGATCAAGTTTTTCCAAAGTAAATATCTGTCCTCTCTCATTTGTGTAAAATCTGTCTTTGGCAAAATCATTTACAACATGGTAAGTGATGTCCCCGTAAATACCAGAATCCCCATCAGTTGCTTTAACCTCAGTCACCAGGGTGTGCATGGGAGCGTTTTCAGCTAGCTCCACTTCATATTCGTTCTGAAGAAAAACAGGACTGTGCAAATTGCCTCCAATTACAGTTACATGAACCTGAGCTGAACTTCTAAAAACCCCATCAGAAACAGAAATGTTAAGAATATAAAATGACTTCAAGGTGTGCCGGCGCAGGTTTGAGAGCGTGATAATCCCCGTTTCACTGTCGATGACAAAATTCTTATGATCGTTGCCAGACAGAATGGAATATTCCAATTTGTCTATGTCTGAACTGTCTGCATCATAGGCTTTTACACAGGTCACAAAATGCCCATGAGTGGCATGCTCGCTAATTTTGGCTTCATAAATCTGTTGGTCAAATAGTGGGGGATTATCATTGAGGTCAGTGACATCCACTGTGACAATCACCTCACTGCTCAGCGGGGGCATGCCACCATCAACAGCCCTTACAAAAATCTTGTGCTGCTGGAACTGTTCATAGTCCAAAGTTCTGACTAGTGATATGAGACCAGTGCTGCTATCTATGTGAAAATGATCATGACTCTTGCTGTGATTCCCAAACATATGGTAGGAAACTCCTCTATTTGGTTCTGAATCAGGATCTGTGGCTCTAACTTGAACGACAGACATTCCAATGACAGATGCCTCAGAAAGGGTTGCAGCATAAGACTGGTGAACAAACACAGGAGGGTTATCATTGATGTCTTCCACTATTATGTCGACAAATACTTCAGCATGAGCACCAGTCAAGGAGTCAGTTGCTCGTATGCTCAGTTTATACGCTGGGTGGGACTCAAAATCCAGAGGAGCTATGACATTTATAACTCCAGTGTTGAAGTTAATAGTAAACTGGCTAAAAGGATCTCCATCTGTGATGCTGTAGAACACTTTCAATCCTTCTGGGCTGTTGGCTTGTACGTGGACAACTGGACTGTGCATCTGGATATTCTCTGGAATCTCTGCACTGTAAAAAGGTTTTTCAAACACAGGCATGGCTTTATTCATCACAGTGATTGGAACTATCACTTCAGCCGAAAAAGCTGGGTTTCCTCCATCTTTTGCAACCACTGTGACGAGATACTCTTTATTCAAGGTGTCAGGTTCAAATTGTTTTTTCAGTGAAATCTCACCTGAGGATCCAATTTGAAAGTGTTCGTGATGTTCCTTAAGATAATAATGCACTTCCCCGTTTCTGCCACTATCTCTGTCCACGGCAGTCACATAGCGAATAATGTGGCCTACCCCAGTATCCACTTTAACAACAGCGTAGTAGGGAAGGTTGACGAACACCGGTGCATTATCATTCTGGTCTTCTATGATGACCTTCACAACAACGTGGGCCACCGCTGAAGGCTTCTGTTCTTGTGTCACTTCCACCACCACGTCAAATGCCTCCTGCTGTTCCCGATCAAATGGTATCCCAGTGGTGGACAGAACTCCTGAGGTGCGGCTTATCTTAAATCTGCGATCTGGGTTGAGGATCTGATAAAACAAAGGCTCGTTGATTGGATTTCCAATAGCAGTAATGACAGCTAATGTTCTGGCTTCCGTGGAATTCTCTTTCACGACTGCAGAGTAGAAATCTCGGGTAAACTTTAGTTGACTTTCTTTGCTTTCTTTCACATTAATTTTCACAGAGGTTAAGCTTGCAAATCTGCCATCAGAAGCTCTAATGGTTAGCTCATAGCGGCTCCTTAACTGAGTTGTGTTCTGCACAGTTATGGTACCAGTCCTGGAGTCCATGGAAAACTTCTCCCCGATGTTGCCTTCCGTGATGGAGTACATTAACTGTGAGAACGCACTTGAATCAGCATCTGTAGCATTCACTGTGATGACTTTTACTCCTTTGTACGTTGGTAACAAAAGAGAGGCTTCATATAACGATTTGGAGAACACAGGAGGGCAGTCATTAATGTCAATTACATGTATAGTCACATTAGCTGCATATTCAGCAAATAAACGTGGTGTTCCCATGTCATGCACTTGGACAGTAAAGTGAAAAGTACTGGTTTCTTCATAGTCTAAACTTAGTACTGTATGAATAGCACCAGTACTAGAATCAATAGCAAAATATTTGTGTATAGATGGTTCAACAATGTGATAAACAAGCAAAGCATTTGATTCTTTATCAGCATCAGTTGCTCGAATCACTAATGGGACATTCCTGTCTGTTAGGACCACACTGTTAATTGAAGCTGATTCGCTAATGAGTCCTGTATATTCAGCCTGCATAAAAACTGGCAAGTTGTCATTTTCGTCCTGTAGATGCACTAGAACAGTTGTATTAGTAGACAAACCAGCCATGTTAGTTCCTTGTATTATCAAT
This sequence comes from Diceros bicornis minor, assembly GCF_020826845.1. Lineage (NCBI taxonomy): Eukaryota > Metazoa > Chordata > Mammalia > Perissodactyla > Rhinocerotidae > Diceros > Diceros bicornis. The sequence goes on from NC_080768.1 coordinate 18,014,887, forward strand.
GTATAAATGGGCAAAGTTTCAAAATCCAGGGCTTTCTGAGTGATGATACTTCCAGAATGTGGATTAATATCAAAAGCATCAGCTATATTTCCATCTTTTATTTCATAGACCACTGATGACTGACTATGGGCTGTAACCATTCCGACAAAACTCCCAATGCTGATAGTTTCGCTAATTTCAACAGAATATTCTTTTGATGTAAACTTTGGAGAGGCATTGTCAGCAATTGTGACAAAGATATGCACAGAAGTTATTTCACTCATTGGTGGATTGCCTTTATCTGTAGCTTTTACCATTAAATCATATTCCACTTGGTTACTTCGATCTAATTCTTTGGCAGTTTTTATAGAGCCCAAGATGGGATCAATTGTAAAAGAATTTCCAATATTTCCTGGGAGGAGGGGAAAAAAAGCATGTTAGAGAAAAATATAAGGACTGGCAGAAGTACTAGTTGGATATACAGAAACAAATAAAGATATCTTTAAAGATTATATTCTGAAATTAAACAGAAATTCAGGAGTTATTAACATGTGAATGGAACTTGTTTCATTCAACTTGTTTCGTTTTTCAACTTGTTCCATTTTTATCCACTAAAATAAGGCAGATTTTTCAGAGTTGTATCCATAAATTATGAAAAGCAAGAAACAGAAAAAATATCACTCTGCACCTAAAGCCAAAACTCACTCTCTACGGGCTGAACCAGGAATGTGTTGGGGAAGGATATGGTTATCCTTCCATAAAGCAGTTAATTATTTTCCAAGGTTCCTCAAAAACCCTTTGGCCCATATTTTATATTTTTAGCATTTATCACTTGCAAACTCGCAGGATTCTTATTCATTATGAAAGGACAGATTTTAAATCACTAGGAAAACTGAACAAGCTTCAAGAGAGTATTCCTTATTTTAAATATTCAGGGAATTGATGAATAAGCTTGGTATAATCTGTCCCACTTGAAAAGTTTTGAAGATGTCAATAATATTCCCTTCTCAACCTTTTTCAAGTCAATTTATTCTCTAGGTCAGTGGTTCTCAACTAGGGGCAATTTTTCCCAGAAGGGGACATTCAGCAATGTCTGGAGACATTTTTGGTTATCACTACTTGCTGGGAGAGGGTGCTACTGACATCTAGTGGGTAGAGACCTGGGATGCTGCTAAACATCCTATAATACACAGGCAGCCCCCACAACAAAGAAGTTTTTGGTCCAAAATGTCAACAGTGCTGAGGCTCAGAAACTCTTCTCTAGGATAGATTGTTTTAGTTGCTTTTCTTTGGACCTTTTGCAGCCTATTATATACATGTACTTAGCTGCAAATGCAACTCCACAATGTTAGTACCATTGATTGAAATCTTCCTGAAGAAACCAGCAGTTTACTACAGTTTCACGGTTTACTATCTTTTTGGATAGATCAGGCAGTGTGAGGGTCCTCAGATTCCCTCCATCCATCAGTGCTTCATCCCTTTTCTGTTTTGTCAACAAGAGTCCAGAATCCATTATCCTAGTCATAGAACTGAATTTATTTTCCCCAAATGAACTATTACACTTACCCAAAGCAAAGCTGACTTGCCACTTAACTGCTTTTTCAAACTCGGTTTGCCTCTAGGCTTGCAACTGAGCGTGGCATTTCATGGACCAGAATTACTTAGTGTGATTTGCAAACCAGAGGATCAACCAAGCACTTCTTTCTCCGCATCATTACTAGTAAACACTTCCTCTACAGCCTTCATTTCCTTCCCTTTAATACATTTTCCAAAAATCCACGATGATTTTTTCTGAGGCCGGACTCAGTCTGGTTTTCATTAAGTCTGCCTGGCTCTGCAACCAGGTCCCAAGGCAGTGTCTCAGTCTGCCAACAGGGCAGAGGCCCAGGCATTCTCCAGGCCCCGAAGCTCCGAGCTGAACCCTGGACCACAAACAGGGTCCTGCTACCTCTGCCAGGTCTTACAGACACTAATTTCCAGCCTGTCCCTATTTATGAGAGTTGATGATCCCAGATTCTCTCTCATTGTGGGTTTTTTTTTTTTTTTTTTTTGTGAGGAATATCAGCCCTCAGCTAACATCCATGCTAATCCTCCTCTTTTTTTCGCTGAGGAAGACCGGCCCTGAGCTAACATTTATTGCCAATCCTCCTCTTTTTCTCCCCAAAGCCCCAGTAGATAGTCGTATGTCATAGCTGCACATCCTTCTAGTGGCTGTATGTTGGATGCCGCCTCAGCATGGCCAGACAAGCGATGCATCGGTGCGTGCCTGGGATGTGAACCCGGGCCGCCAGTAGCAGAGCACGTGCACTTAACCACTAAGCCACGGGGCCGGCCCCCCTCACTGTGTTCTAATCAGTCATCAGAACCTCAAGCACCTTTCTCATCCTACCTGTGCATCACCCCCACCTTCCAAAACTGTGACTGACTGCCTGGACTGATACAGGAGACTGTGGAAACCTCTAGACAACTGTCTTCACCCCCACCCCTTGGACTTTCCTATGTCTGTACTAATAAAGCAGCCAAGCTACCATATTTTATATTCATTCCTCTATATGCATTTCTCCCTTATTTTGTATAGTGAAATCTTAAAGCTTCCAATACGCAAGGCTTCAAGTGGAGAAATGAATGGATTTTATTTGCAGTGAAGCAGGCTGGTGGTGTCAGAACACACTACTTTCTCTACAACTTGCTCCCTGCCCTCCAACCACAAGGGCCGCCTCACTGCTTCTCAATCAGGCGAGGACATTCTCATCTCAGGACCACTGTATTTGGTGGGTCCTCTCCTGGAACAGTCCTCCCCCAGCTATTCTCATAGCTTCTCCATTCATTCATTCATTCATTCATTCAGATTTTACCCAGATGTTCCCTGCTTAGAGAATATGATGGGGAGGGCTTGTTACTTCCCTGTTCAGCATTGTTACTTCGTCCCCTCACTGATTTTTCTTTATAGCACGTATTGCAACCTTTTTCTTTTATCTGTTCTCCCACTAGAAGATAAGCTGTTTAAGCATGGCTTGTTTTAGTCATTATTTTTATCACCTGTGCCTAGACAAATGCCTGACACACAGGAGACACTCAGTAAATATTTGTTGAATGAGATGACTTTTACACATGTACGGAAGACAAAGCATTAAATGCCAGACAGGTTGACCAGCAGTCTGAAAAAAATTAACAGTCATTAAGGCACTACATTTATACCTCTATTTGGTTTTGTTTTTCTGCATTTATACCTCTATCACTACCAACAACCATTTGTTAGATTAAGTACTCCCTTTAAAAGTATTAGCAAAAGAAATGTGTACTAACTGGGAATCTGACAAAAAATTTTTATCAATCATATGAAATTCAGAAACATTATTACCTGGAGTACCCTGATTTTGATAAAGACAGCTCTGAGCTTGTCACTGATAACCAGAAGGTTAAACAAGAACCCAGCTCATCAATTAATATATGGATCCTACATACACATCTACTATGGCAGAAATCATCAGACTTGCAAATGGGAAAGCAACATCATGTTTAGGTGGAAACACAGTGAGGGCTGTCGAGTGACTTGAATGTGCCCCAGTTCCATCCAGTAACAGGCACATTTACCAAACATCGAAATACACATCTGGTATTTGGGAACGAATCAATAACGCAGTGATAGAAGTTTGCACTAGGTCGGGGGCTTAGTCATTCCCTTAGCTGGAGGTACTGGTGATTTCTAAATAGCCTTAAATTGTTCTTTCTATCTGAATGAGGCAATTATCTGGACAAGCATGTGAATTTGTGCTCATTAGCTATGACTGTAGTACACGTATACACCCCAAAGGGCATGCTGGAGAGCTGTGCCCAGGAATCTGTTTCTTCCCACGGGGGACATGCCATGGATGCTCAGTAAGATGCTGACTGCATGACAGTCCAGCAACCTCTATAAAGTTTCAATTGCAACTATATTTAAACTAAGTTGGGGAAAGAACACCAATTCTAGTCAATAAGTATATTTACTGAGCGTCTTCTATTTACAGGCGTTACAACAGTTTTGAAGTTACAATAATCTATACTTTAAAAAAATAGAAGAAAACACGATACAGCCCAGAGTAGGGCGCTGATGTGTCTCTAAGCGCATAACTCAATTGTTACTGAAAATATCCTTTAATTAATTCCTTTTTCCCTAAAGACTCCTAATCAGACCAAACCTTTTGCTCAATAAATTGCTGCTAATTAAACATGCAGTGTTACAGCCTGAATTTATAACTAGTCTTCTGAACTTTATTAAATGTAATCTGACACAAATTAGAAGCTGGTGATTAGGAACAAAACTGTTAAATGGAAGGCTGTATGACCTTTCACAGTTCCTACTATTCCAACAGATTTGAGCGCGCGTGCGCGCACACACACACTTCTACTGCATTTTTTTTTTTAATTATTTATTTTTCCCCCAAAGCCCCAGTAGATAGTTGTACGTCATAGCTGCACATCCTTCTAGTTGCTGTATGTGGGACGCGGCCTCAGCATGGCTGGAGAAGCGGTGCGTCGGTGCATGCCTGGGGTCCGAACCCGGGCCGCCAGCAGCGGAGAGCGCGCACCTAACCGCTAAGCCACGGGGCCGGCCCTCTACTGCATTTTAATGGGACTCATTTCCTATAATGTAATTGTTTAGCACAATTTTTATATTACCAAATCCATAAAAGTATCTTCTTCCAAGTCCAGATTCTGTATCAGAATAGGCCCTCGGTATTATCTATTCTTCAAGTGGAGACGCAGTTCCATTCTTGGAATACCAAATCACTAATCCCATCAGTCACTACAGGCATTTAAAGAATGCACATGCCTTTAGTCAGGCACCAACAGTCATATTTTAACCACCCAGTTGTTTAAAATTATGTGAAAGCTAAGGGAAAGCTTCACATTTTCTCCTACACAAACCCAGTCAGTTTGTCTATGAGAAAATTATTTTATTGAAGTGCTCAGGCATGCACAAATGGAATGCACTGTTTCTTTAACGGCTCAATTTCTGAACCAGTGGAAAAACCTGCATCTTTCTTCAAGGCACCAACTACACTGCAATACGTTTTAACATACCACGGGCAGTGTATGAGATCTTATTTGTGATTTTTTAAATTTGGTGATTTTTCAGGGAAATAAATGAAACTTCAAATATATTAAGAAATAAAAATAGTTTAACCACATAAAACACATCGATTAAGTGTTGTTTTTTAAAATCGCTCTCCATTTGCTCAGCTTTTGATAACATTTACAACTCGACCAATTCTATGCCTGGGAAAGACATAATTTCTAAATACACAGAGGTATGGACTTTTATTAAAAACAGTCAAGTTGAGAGGACAATCTCAATATTCTAAAATCATTATAAAGACACAATGAAAAAGACTACACATTCTTTGTACTACCAGCAGCACTGAGAAAGATGGAAAAAAGGAAGCTGCCTTCTCAATATTTAATCATTTACTCATAGTATTTGGCAGGAGTAGGGAAAGTCTCAAAGCAAGGTGATTTCTGACTGTATGAATCAAATGCTCTAAAGCAGATCCCTGTTTCAATCAGGGGCAGAATTCTTTCACAAGAACATACACCTGTGGACCAATGGCAACCCCTACCTATCATGCACAAGTATGAGTGCTCCTCGCATGCTGCCTGGCACATACAATCAGCTTAATCTGTCCATGGAATGAATAAAAGAATGAGTGAATAGCAGCATAAAACAGACCAGAGGACAAAAATATTTCGCTTTGCCACAACCGCTTCTTGGTGATCCCCCTTCTTGTACATCACACCTAGAGCTGCCTAGGCCCACGGTTCCAGCTGGCCTTCCCTACCCTGTTGTCTCCTGCCCAACTCGGGCAGGGCCCTTAGCCTTTTCAAACTTTCTTCAAGTCTAGTCCCAACTCTGGGGCCTACTGCAACAACCCAACTCCAAGAATGAAACACAACTGTCAAAGGGACATGGGGGTTAAAGTGGCAGAAAATCTAATGGAAGAGGCAGGAGGGGCATGACACCCTCTTTAGCAGATCTGACCCAATTAGAGTTGGATGAGTCAGCACCCCGTCATGGAATCTCCTGCTCTGCCCAAGAGAAAATACTCCTAAGTGTTTCATAGTTAATAGATGTTATGGAGGAAAATGATCGTGTGGTTAAAACCAGTTTGGAAATACTGAATTGATCCAATAAAGTATTCTTTACTGCAGGACTTCCCAGAGCCTTGAATTAAGCTAATATCGTGAATCTCCAAGAACTTCACCCAGACTTATTTAGGACTCTATCTTTGCTTTCTAATGAGATAAAAGTTTAGAAAAAAATCCTCTTTCTCCTAACAGGTAAAATGGTAGCTAAAGATCAATTTAAGCAATTTTTACAGTGATACACAGAAATGTTTCAACATCTAGAACTAATTTTAGAAAAGAACAAGTATGCTTTCTAACAAGCGCAAAGCTAGAAATCTATCAAGTGCTCCAAAGATACCTGATTCGATGGAATACAATACTTCAGCATTCTTCCCTTTGTCCTTGTCAAGAGCCGTAACCTGCAACACAACTGAGCCGACGGCTGCTGATTCATAAACCCGCCCTTCGTAGGATGAACTCGTGAACCAGGGGGCATGATCATTTGTGTCACTGACATTGACGACAATCCTTGCAAAGTTGCGCTTTACAGGGACATCCTGATCTCGTACCTAAAAGAATCAACACATCATCAATCCTGTTGGGGTTTTCCTTATAAAACTGATTAAAAATCACTCTCCAACACATGAAACCCTTCAGAAACCAAAGGCCAGCAGGAGAATGAGCAGAAAGCCGTACCATGACTGTAAGGACATGCTGGTGAACAGCTTCATGGTCAAGTTTTTCAGAAGTATACAGAGAGCCGGTTGCAGGATCAAGACGAAATTTCTTGAGACTCAAGGGATCGATACTACTCTGCAGAGTGTAGATCAGCTTGTTTTTCTCATCCTTATCCACAGCACTGATTTGTAAAATTTCTGTTTCTGGCACTGTGTCTTCAGGAATAACAACTTCATATTTTGATGTAGAAAATTGAGGACGATGGTCATTTGTATCTATTACTTTGATGAATACCTGTAATGACAAAATGACTCACATGATAATATTCCTAATTATGATGTTTTAGTAGTTAAAGAATCGGGAAAAAATCAGATGCACACTGAAAAAAACTGATTTTTTAGCAAAATGAAATAATATGAGAAATAAAAGCAACAAAACCCTAGAATCAAAAATATCTTTAATATTTCTCATCCAGGGCCGGCCCCGTGGCTTAGCGGTTAAGTGCTCTCGCTCCACTGCTGGCGGCCCGGGATTCAGATCCCAGGTGCACACTGACGCACCGTTTCTCCGTCCATGCTGAGGCCGCGTCCCACATACGGCAACTAGAAGGATGTGCAACTACAACTATCCACTGGGGCTTTGGGGGAAAAATAAATTAAAAAAATGATTAAAAAAAAAAATATTCCTCATCCATCTGTTACCTATATATAAATATGAGTAAGATAATGAAGATCTTTCTAACTTCTTCAGACCAACTTTGGAGAGAAAATATAACACTTTTCACACATTTCTTTCTGAAATACAGAGGTAATTTCTCTTTGGTCTCCAGAGAAGAGATATTTCTAGATTATTCACATAAAGATAACAGAAAAGTTAACTTTACCAGGATTTACAGAGGACTAATTTACTGCATCACATTTGGATCTGTAACTACCAAGCTATTGAGGTGAATATGTTACTAGAGGGTCACAGTATCTAAATTTCTTGTTCTAATCTTTGAGACTCCGAATTCCTAACAAACAGATTTTTTCTATATATAAAAAGAAAAATTAGAAATGTGTTTTAAAATCTTTATATATTTTTGTGATCACAAAACCTACATATAAATAGTAACTGTTTATTTCGTAAAAGCAATTTAAGTACAGTGAAAAGGTCAACTCTCTTAATTTGTCAACATAGAACAAAAACTTTAGATGAAAAAAAGCAGATGTTAAAAAACTCAGTTCTAAACTAGATTAAAAAAAATTTTTTTTTACTTTGACAGTAAGGGGATTAACTTTCAGATTGAAAAGACATACGTGGATAAGGCATAGTGGGAATCACTAGCGATTATAAAAGACGGTTGACAGTTATGAACAAGACAGCTGAGCTTCAGTGGCTCGTATGGAACAAAGGGGCTTGCTGGTCCAAACGGCACAGGGGGCCAAAGTCCCAGGATGGCGCAGGTAAGGTGTTAACCACACTGGTGCATGCATATGAACTAGAGGGCTTTCCATGAAGACTATTCCAGTGTTCTCACAGAATACTAAAACATCAGTGATGGACTTGTCACAGTAAACTTTATAGGAACACAAAATGCATTCACCAGACCACAGAAAGGTTTTACGTGCAAGTTATGTAAACATTTAAAACTACTGATGCCTGACATTGAAAGGTCAGTGATGGTCCAGGAGCGATGGCTATAAAGGTAATGTCTATAAGTTAAATCATTACACATTCATTTCCACTATAAATTTTAAAATTATTTTCTCATAGAGTAAGACAGATGTTGGGCAGAGATAGCTTAATCCTGCTCCAAGATTAATCACAACCAAATGGGAACGGCCAAAGTAAAAACAATCATTTCTGATAAGGCAATTCAATTGAAACATATTATTAGGCATCTACATGCTCAGTACTTGCCTACATATTAGTGAGGGTGCAAATAAGCATGCGACAGTCCTATCCTCAAGAAGGTTTTACCCTCACTGGGCAATGTCTCACATACACAGACCCTAATGAGGCTTCACACATTGACAACTAAGTTTTTAGGGGTCCAGAGACGGTCTGGGACATTCAGAAGGCCTTTACGGAGGAGGCAAGGCTTTGCTCGCATAGGTTTTAGGTTAGCAGATGAATGTATGTTGGGGTATGCGGAAGGGCTCAGTCAAAGACATGAAGGCAAGGGGAAGAATCAAACATCCTGTCTCCTAGAGACCAGAGAGAAGGACCCGGAACTAGAGGATAGTAAGTAAAAGAGCAGGGAGAAAGTGGGAGTGAATATGCAGAGCCTTGACTCCCAAGCAGGGGGTGGAGAACTATACATCCTGTATGTACTGAACCTTGTGATCAGCAGAGGTTCACCTCTGCTCCTCTTCCCGACTGGCAGACCACTCTGGTCACAGGCAGTGCACAATGAATTGTAGGAAGAGAGAATGGAGACAGGAAGGTGACTCAAGTGTCAAGTGGGGGGCCAAGAGCCGGATCCAGTGCTGATGGGCAACAGCGCACGCCGTGTGAGCGCCTAGTGGGTCCCAGGGCTTTAAGAGCAAGCACTCATGGGTTATCTCACTTCACCCTCATAAGCACCCAATGAGGGCAAAATCACTATGCCCATTTCCCAGATGAGAAAATGGAAGAAGCACAGAGGGTTATAGCCACCTGCCCACGGACAGGAGTAAGAGGCAGAGCCGAGATTCAAACCAAATGGCCCGCTCCAGAGTAGGAGATGCTGATGCTCGAGAGAAACTGAAAGAAAACGTGAAAGCAAAGCTGTTTCAAAGAAAGAAAACAATGTTTACTGATTTGGTAAGTTACCTTGAGACATCAGATAAAGCAAAGGGACTTGAATTAATGTCGGTCAGTATCCTAAGCAGAAAACAGAAGGAAGGCAAGGAGAAGGGCTGTTTGAACAGAGCACTGGCCGTTACATACGACCCTCCCACCACCCATCTCTGCGGAGGGTGCACCTTGGCTTATCCGCCAATGGTCTCCAGATCTCGAATCTGACATCTGCTGCTACTGACCTCCACGCAGGGAAACCTGTTCTGCTGGTTCCGGAGTTCTACCCATCTACCTTGCTGTGCTCCAGGGCCTTCTCGACCCGACCCGGTTCTGATCTCGGTGTCCCTCATCAGGGGGTATCTGCAACTCTGCTCCCACCCACATCCCTATCTCCCTGTTCTCAGCCCCAGCCTGGAAACTGAAACCTAATTACTCATGTTCCCTTTGTCCCACACCTTAACAGGTCAGCCTGGGCTCTGTAACCATTCTCTGACATTCTGACTGCCTCTCCCTGCCAGCGATTCGTTAGGATATTATCAGGACCCTCTGAAAATGACTCAAAATAATTTATAAAAGAAGAAATAAGGCACTGAATTTAAGATATCCTGCATCCCTGAGAAAAGATGACCAGAATATATTTCCTGGGTTTTATAGGAATTTTAGTCAATATACACTATAGTTCATTCTAAGCTTTTAATTGTGCTAAAACTACGATTATTGAGGAAGGGGTGCATTGCTGATTGTTCACTTTTGTAATAAGTGATAAATGCTACAGGTAGATGTATATCATCTTTAGTAATGAAAACGTTTGGTACAGAGGGCTATTTCTCCTGATTATTAAGTTCCTCTTGCTAGATTTCTGGTTAGTCAATTATTTGAACTGGTCTACATACTTTTATAGTCTTTAAACCTTTCAGAATTATCCTGTTAAATTTATTACAATTATTGATGTTTTTATTCTCATTTTCATACACTAAAGTCTAACTTCTACAATGAGAACAGTTACTGACAAAATGGAAATTTTAATACCATACTAGAACTTTTACATGAGAATCTCAAAATGACCCAAAGCACAGTACATAGATTAAATACACTAAAAATCACAAGCATTTGGAGAAAGGAATAAGGTCTTTTTCGCAACTGGCTTTAAGTTATTCATTTATTAACTGAAAAGACATCATAGACTATAATTTTTATTCTTCAATGAAACTAAATGATTAGCAGATGATCTGTCATACTTAAGATTTAAAATAGTATAATCTAAAGCTAGAAAATTGGACTCCAGAGGCATTTTATTATCTAACATTTCACTTCTTCTTCTTACTTTGTGGATACAGCAGATTATACACAAGCCTTTAGTTTCCACCGTTCTAATGTGAGTTCCACGAGGGCAGGATTTTGTTTCTTCTATTCAGCTTCTAGAAAAATACCTGGCACCTAACAAGTGTTCAACAAATCCTCAAACAGCCCACTTTGAGAATCAAAGAGAATTAATAAGGAAGAAGATAATTTAAATTTAATTTATAGGATTTTAACATTTAAATTTGAAATCCCAGTAATCTGGTCACCTCTTAATCATCAGATAGGAACAAATAAAGATGTTAAAGGAATAATCAGAACAATTTTATCCGTTATTTTACACAGCCCTAGTTAAGGTAGCCAAGGGGAAAAAAATCCAAAAAAATGTTTAAAAGATAATTAATCACTTTAACCAGCTTTAATGAAAGCGACTTAGACAATTCATTCTCAATAGTGATACACTTTATACTAATAAAGTTCAAAATGAGTATAACATTATAGGATTTTGATGGCATAACAATAATATGGGTTTTTTTTTTAAAGTTTTCTTTCAAAATTTTCCAAACTTGTTAATTACATGCAAAACCTAAATTGGAATTTTTAGAAAGTTAATTTTCTTTCCCTAAATAAAAAAGCCTTGATGCATACGTGTGTAAACTACATCCACACAGGAGCTTCTGATTTGAGAACCTCAGGGGCAGAATCAACTGTTCATATTGCTGCGGGCCCTTAAATCCCATTGTCATGTCATTCCTCTGACAAATACATCATCTACTGATGTAATTCACTTACCTGAGTGAGTATAGTGGTGGTTCCATCTGTAGCCTCAACTGTGAGGTTGTAGTTTGATTTTTGTTCTGCATCAAGAGGTTTGGCAACAATGATGGTTCCAGTCCCCTTGTCCACATCAAAGTGACTCTCATAGTTGCCACCTAGTTTAAATTAGGACAAACAGAAGAGTAAAAACAGATCAAAGGATGAAAATCTGTCATTTATTTTGTGGCTTTCTAATTCTTAATGGCATGAAAAAAAAAACCTTCTGATAAACTGATCATGGTGATTCCAAGGAGCTTCCATTTTGCAAGACAAGAACCGAAGGGCAATTAGAAAGACAATGCTTATTAAGGCAAAGTTGAGCCATAATTGTCAAGGAAGCTACTAACAGAGGAAGCAAGAAAGTAACTCTGAAAACAGGAAAACACTGCTAATATTGCCAATGAATTACTTTCAATTTGCCTTTTCAAGGGTTCTAATCTCTCTTTAATTTATATCTCAGCAGCTATATAAAACATCATTTAGGAACCAAAGCTGGCCATTTAAATGTTTACTCAAAAAAAAATTTTTGAGACACTTTGAGCATATGGCCCTCATAAAATAACTATTAAAAACAAATGAAAAAAATAGTGGTAGTTAACATCAGTTAGTACTGACTCTCATACACTATGTGAAATTTTTTCCCATTGTCGTCAAACACAAAGCTTAACGAAGCAGAAGTTTCTGTGCTACTAACATTATCCAGATGCATTCCCAATTATATTGTACATAAACTCTCTTTTCAAACCCACTGAACTTGACATACTTGTATCAATGAAATGAAATGGAATGAAAACAAAAGCTTAACGTCAGGATGAGTTCTACTACTAAATCTAACCAGGAAACAAAACCACGCACACAGAAAACAAAGTCTTCAGTTAAACCTAAAACGCAAGACCTCGAGATGTAGGAAACGAATATGTCTGCAACTGAAATGGATGACCACGTGCACACTACGACAGAAAAAGGCCATGAAAGATAGTCCCTGGAAATAAAAAAGTTCTAAAAATTGACGCTTTTATTCTAGATCTCATAATCTGAGGCAAATTATGTGATCTCAGCAGATACCTTCTGCTGTACAGCTCAGGTCACAAGTCATCTGAGAGATGTAAAACACTTCTCTAGCAAGTGTGTCTCCTGGCACAGCCAAAAAGAAGCAAGCAAGCATGGAAGGCAAGCACAGAACAAGGAAGAGCCATCAATCAAACAGCTTCCAAACGCAGTCAGCATTCAATGGTGAAGTAGACACTGCGCAGCAGCAGCAGCCTGCTCATCTGAAACGTGACAGGAGTTAACAGAACGCAAACGAACTAGTATTGATTGTAGTTAACTACGAAAGTTATCTTTTTTCCCCCTAAAACTAAACGTAGAGGTTGAAGACATCAACAATTTTATATAACGACCAACGTTGGGAAAGCAGCCTGTCTAGGGTGAAAGTTCAAAGGGTAAAAGCCTGTACCACCTGCACCGAGTGGTCCCTCCAGCCTACGCCCCATCAGCTTCAACCTGCTAAAACAGCAGTTGGGGGTAGGGCGGCTAAGGGTGGACGAGGGAAAAAGAATACGAAGTTCCTAGAATTAGAGATGAATCACAATACATACTTTTGGTCTTAAATATCCTTATAATTAAAATAGTGTGAATAGAACAAAAAAAGCTAAGACGTCCAAGTCTAACGTAAATTGACATGTTGGAATAGGGTATTACATTCTGTGTCTAAGCTAAATTCAATGACAAAAAAAAAAAGGAAGAAAAAGAATTGGCTTAGGCACGTAATTTTTAATCACAGGATGATTTAATCTAGCAAACCCTGCTTCCTACTGAAAATGAGGTAAATAAAACTCAAAAAGCCATAGTTGGCACTATCGTTTTTAATTATACAAGTAAAATCTGTAAGCTTATTCCCTATAAAATACCGACATGTGACAGTCACACAGGCAGTTCTTTTAAACATTCAAATCACATTCACTCAAAATAGTAATGTGCCATATGTTATATATCAAGAGGGAAAAATTAAGAAGTTGTGTTTTTGGACCAAAATGTTTAGATTTCTCTGTAACTCCTGGATGCACTTTTAAAAACTTTATTTTTATAAGAATGATATGGTACATACAGAGCACCTATTTTAAACAAGTTTAATATATGTTGGACATTGTGAAAAAATCTGCAATCAAAATACTGCAATTTAATACAAATTCTCCACTTATAGGTCCTACTCCCAATTTTAAATTCTGAGATGTACACAAAATAAGAAAATCATAGACAGGTTCTCGTTGGTTTAACTTACACAAGGACAGTGAAAACCAGGAGGCATGCTTACCAATGATGTCAAACCAGAGAGGCATGCCAAGAGGCTCCACAGATATTACTCCAATCATGTGAGCAACTGGATCGCTCTCCATTACAGTAAAGGTGAAAAACGATTCTTCAAATGAAATTGGCTCCGGGGATGGTTTGGGTTTGGAGATCCATTCGATATGGAGTCGAGTGGTTGACGACTTTTGGGGGCGACCGTTATCAACTGCCTTAATCTAAAACATAGGAAGAGGGGATAAAAACAGCAAATTAGAAGTTATATCCCATAACTGAAGCATGGATGGTTTGGTCTTAAACTGAGCCATTTTCAAACATTTAATATCTGTATTTGTATATTCCACATGTTTAACGCTTGATAAAAAGAGCAACCTCTTCAAGCCATACTCAATATAAATAATAATTGGAGTGACAGCTGAAAAGTGAAAAGCAAACCCATACTTCCCACTGTTAGGTCACAAACACTGAGGCCATTTGCTGAATAGAGATCGAGTTATAAGAGAGGAGACATAAGACTAGATTAACAAAGTATACAAGAAATTCAAAGACTAGATCTTAACTCACTGAAAGAATATCATATTCTCCAGCTCCAGAAAACTTCTTGGACGAAACCACTCCAGTTTTGGGCTCAATAAAAAATTTGCCGTGCTCATTTCCATCTTCGATGCTATAGGAGATTTCCGCATTGGGACCTTCATCTTTGTCTGTTGCTATAACACGATATAGTGGCTCACGCTTGGTGTTTCTTTCTCGTTCTGGTTTTTCCCGCTCTGGGAGCCTGATTTTGTAGAACTTTTGCAGGAACTGAGGTTTGTTGTCATTTTCATCAAGGATTTTCACAATGACTCTTGCAATGGTTGATTTGGGGGGACTACCATTGTCTGTCACAGTAACCTGTTTTTTAAAGGTAACAGATCAACAAATGGTTTCAAAACACACATACAGCGAGTGAACACCTTCTTCCTAATGATCATCAATCAGCATTTGTATGAACCTCTACAGTTCCCACAGCACTATGACACACACCTTCTCCTCTCATTCCGACAACAGCCCTGTGAGGAGGCAACAACCTCTCCCATTTTCACAGAAGGACTCAGGGAGCGGGGCAAGAGCTAAGAAAGACTCAGCTGTGACCCCTGCTCTGTCCTTGTCATACCACGTCTCTTCCTTGCACCACTGTAACTGTAATGTGACATCACCAAAATGCTAAAACTATCAAAAACTTAATATTTTTAAGCTAAAGAAAAGATACATGAAGATTTTGCTTTTAAATATTCAGAGTCCTCTTCAAAACAATATACACTCTATATACTTAAAAATAAAATCTCCACATACTGCATTAAAAACTCATTTTTAAGGTTCACCAATAAATAAGCTAAATCATCACTTTAAAATATATGTTAAGTGCATGCCTTTTAATATACTAGTAATCATTTTATTTAGTTTGGCTTTTTTCTTGTACAGAAGTTTTCCACGTTGAGTAGGGTAAACATAAACATTTAAATTTAAGATGAACTTAATAAATAAGATTTTCAGTAAAAGAAATGTAAAATTACTTTCATTCTAAGTAAATTACTCATGTATTCCGTTTAGGAATGAAGATCAGAGATTCCGGAGGACTAGCCTGGGGAATACTTCTACATGCACAGGAGGTAATTTCACCCTAGATCAAATGTTCCTTTTTACTTCAGTGTGTATGTGAAAAGTAATGACCTTAGTAACCGTTATTCTCCCCTCACCCACATCCTCCCAAATTAACTATTGAAATACTAAAAACATTACAGTAGATTTAAGTTTCCCATGGAACTGTTTTCCTTTTGAAGCTAGGTTGGTGTCATTCCTATTGTTTATAAAGTGGGAATGGGGCCGGCCCCGTGGCTTAGCGGTTAAGTGCGCGCGCTCCACTACCGGCGGCCCGGGTTCGGATCCCGGGCGCACACCAACGCACTGCTTCTCCGGCCATGCTGAGGCCGCGTCCCACATACAGCAACTAGAAGGATGTGCAGCTATGACATACAACTATCTACTGGGGCTTTGGGGGAAAAATAAATATAATAAAATTATTAAAGTGGGAATGTATCCTGATGGTACTTACCAAGAGTATCTAGGTAACGTAGCTGCTTTACTTAAAGATCATGATTTACCTTCCCCAACTCTCAAAATAAAAATTACTATTTTAATTTTAACCTCCTAAAACGTTTCCTTTTCAGTTTTTATATGATCTTTAGGAAAAAATAAAAGAAATACAACCAATACTAAGCTTTTTAATATTCATCACCAAATTGTTCCTAAGTTTGGGTTCAATAACCAGCAGCCAGTAACACAGCTTTTAATATGTGATGAAAAAAATCTCTCTTCTTCAAGACAGTCAAATCCACGCCAGCATTGGCCCTCGAATATACCCCCACAAAAGGACTATAGAAAAACGTACAAGATACGTAAGCAAACTATTATAAACTCTTAGTTCCCATCAACGTCTTAATATTATCTTCAAAGTCCTAAGTGTCTTACACCTGCTCCCACGCAGACTTGGACGTTCACTGAGAAAAAAGGGCTCCGGAGGGAGGCATACAAGCAATGGGTGTGCGGCGCCGTGCTAACCAGGGTGAGGGGACTCGAGCAGGATGCTAATGTGTGCAACCTGCTGCTCTGGCTATTCTGCCATATGTGTATTTTCTTCAGGAACCATATTCTCCCTTCTGTCAATCACTGTCATGACTAAATAAAAACTCAAAACTCTGCTCTATCATAAAGAAAATGGATTCAAGGGAACTATACAACCTAGGACTAAACCCTTAGCTGTAACACATGAAGAAATTACTAATTGTAATTGTGGCTGTGAAACCATTTTCTGGATGGGATAATCATGCACATAGGTGTGCACGTGTGTGCATGCGTGCACACACACACACACACACTATATACAGCTGTAAAAACTAAATATTTCACTGACAAAGTTAGAAAATTCTGACCAAGGATGAAATGAAATTAAGCAGGCAGTATTATGAACAGCAATAATATAAAAAGAGAGAACTAAAAAAAATTACAGTTTAGAATTTACTGGTAGAATGGAAGAGTTGTGCAGATAATTTGCAATTAAACAAAAGCACTTGGTCTTCTCCAGGTCTGGCTCTAATAATCAACGCTGGCCTTTAATACGTGATAGAGAAATGTCAACAGAGGTAACAGGTTTGCTCTGCTCCAGCTTTCCTCTCCACTGGCTGCCTTTTCTCTCAGCCTCGTCCTGGTTTGCAGGCAATGACACCCAGCAATCTCGGGGGCCTGATGTCCACATTACACTCTACCTTCCTCCTCCAAATTACTCCCATCCCTTTGCTCCCAACGCATCTACTGCCCACCAGAAACAAGGCAACCAGTAAGTGATAAACTGTGTTTCTTCCTCTGAGGAATAGAAGGCATTTTAAATGAACCGTGAGAAGGAGAAGCCTGAGGACATCTCAGAAGAGCATGTCAGACTTCAATCTATTTTTATTTTAGAAATTTGTAAAAAGCACGAACTATATAATTCAGTTTAAAATGCATAAACAACGCAACTGTTTAAGAACAACAAAAAAAACTGGAAACAAGCTAACTATAGTCAAAAAGGCTGAATTAGATCTATTAATAGTAACATAAATACATCTCAAAAACATAATACTGCAGGGAACTGGCCCCGTGGCACAATGGTTAAGTTCACACGTACTGCATTGGCGGCCTGGGGTTGGCTGGTTCAGATGCTGGGCGCAGACCTAGTCACCGCTCATCAAGCCATGCTGAGGCAGTGTCCCATATAACAGAGCTATAACTCTACAACTATGATACACAACTATGTACTGGGGCTTTGGGGAGAAAAAAACAAAAAGTGGAAGGTTGGCAACAGATGTTAGTGCAGGGCCAATCTTCCTCAAAAAACAAACAAACAAACATAATACTGAGGAAAAAGAAAGATACAGAAGGCATACAGAAAAATATCACTTACGTAAAAGAAAATGAAATTCAAATAATATGGTTTTCAGTTTTGTGTGTGTGTGTGTGTATGAGCACACGCATGTATAAAGTACAAAAATTAGAACGGAACTTACGATAGGGGTCATGTATTCTGGAGATGGACAGAGTATGGTATAAAAGGGCCAGGAACTATGTTCACAATGCTTTCTTTATGTTTCTTTTATTAATGAGCAGAAGCTAATATAACAAAATAGTTCTAACTATGAATATTAGCTATGAATACTAGTTAACATGCACCAGATTGCTCTTTCCCATGAGATTTATAATTACAATATTTTAAAAATAATTAAAAATAAAGAAATGCTTACTTCTAATATGTGTTCATCTTGCTGTTCTCTGTCCAGTTTTCTGGATGTAGTTGTGATGAGACCTATAAAATGATAACAGTTCATTAATCCTCACAAAATATAGTCAATTACAAAATACTGTAATTGAAACAACACTCAATGTAAAAATCTGAGCAAAACTCTAATTTATTCTGAAGGAAAAAATGATTCATACAGATACAGTTAATTATTTTATTTACAAATCACATACTTTACACTTTCTCCTTTTCATGATTCTTAAACATATTAGGTCAATGACAGAAGTATTAAGGAAGTAGAGAAGCTCAAATCAGTTACATTTTCTATTTGTTTAGTAGTTTCAATACACATTTTGTCAGAAAATATTTTTAAAAAAATGAGATGAGGTTATCCAGGATTTCATCCTTACCCACATCTCCTTTAAGTGCTGCAGAGATGATTAAGAATTGACAGAAATAACTTCTATAACTATCTTAAAAAGAACCATTGGAAAATATAATATTGACTACGATTTATTACCTTTGAATCATCTACCCTCAAAAATGAAGATGTGTTATGAAAACTAATGTGATTTTCCAGGTAATGTCGCTCAAATAACAATCATTTAGCTTCCAATAAAAGAAGAAAATAGGGGCCGGCCCTGTGGCGTAGCGGTTAAGTGTGCATGCTCCGCTGCTGGCGGCCGGGTTCGGATCCGGGCTCGAACCGACACACCGCTTGTCAGGCCATGCTGTGGCGGCGTCCCACATAAAGCGGAGGAAGATGGGCAAGCATGTTAGCTGAGGGCCAATCTTCCTCAGCAAAAAGAGGAGGATTTGGCACAGATGTTAGCTCAGGGCTGATCTTCCTCTCACACACACACACACACACACACACACACACACACACACAAAATACAAAAAAAAAAAGAAGAAGAAGAAAATAAATGATCCTCAAAGAAATCCCATATTCTTTATTTCTCTGATTTTTCTATCAAACTAGAATATCTATAGTTTCAATCTCTCTCTAGAATTTTAATAACCGTCTGCTAAACTGTCATCATATGTTGGCACCTAAAAGACCTTTAAAATTGATTAAATATATTCTTGTACTTCACCAAATACACAAACAAACAAAATTCCCCCAACCACTAAAACATCCTCTCCAACCTGTGTTGATGGCGGACAGGTGCACGTTGAGTGGATCTGACAACATGTGAAGATCAGGTGAAGTTTTACATGGCAAGACAATTGCTAGGGTTACCTTTTCTCCTGCCCAGCTTTCTGTGGTTTTCCCACAGGGAGAATGTCAAATAATTCACATTGAAGAACAGTGTTTATCACTCTAAGTGATTTTCTCCTATTATCCTAAGTAATGTCACAAAACTACCAATTAAAGGCTATTCAAAATGTTTCTCTAAATTTGTAAATGAAAGGTTTGTATTTTCACTTAATTCGAAATATTTTTTTCCTTAAATAGTCATTAAGAATCTAAATCAACATTATCTTCCCTACCATTCAATGACGCAATGCTCTCTTTTTAATAAGAACAACAAAAGACTATACTGTAACTAGATCCTGGGTTTTTTCCCAAACCATACTTATAGATTAAAAGAGGTTCAAGGAAAACGCTTCATAATGCTTAATGGTGTGAAAATGCTGCTTAATGTGGCACAAGCTTGATTTGCATCACTCAAAAACCTTTTAAAGGTAATCCCCTTTTTTTCCTATCAAAAGTTTACCACCTCCTTGTGGTAAACAAGGATTGTGGTTTTAAGTAGTTCAAGTACAGTCAAGCATCACTTAACGACGGGGATATGTTCTGAGAAATGCATCATTAGGCGATTTCGTTGTCGTGTGAACATCATAGAGCATACTTACACAAACCTAGACGGGACAGCCCACTACACACCTAGGCCATGGTACTAATCTCATAGGGACCACTGTCGTATATGTGGTCCCATGCTGACAGAAATGTCATTATGCGTTGCATGACTGTATGACAGGAAATGACTGTAATTAGTCCCAACTAATTGTCCTAATGTGCCCATCAAGAAGTTGTCATCAATGGTGACATCACATGGAGCAACAGCTTGGCATGTTCACAGAAGAATAGTATTCTGCTTCTGTAAAGCATAATCATTCATTGCATGGATACCCCATTAGCAAAATTCTGTTAGCAAATAAATAAATATCCGTTAGCAAATAAAACTCCCCACTTCACATTTTCCTTACAGCACACCAGACTGCTAATAAGGATGTACTTACATCCATACTACCAATTCATTTTAAAGCTGAAAAGCGAACCTGACACCATCTCCTAGGTTTGGAATTACTTGCATGTTCTATATGCTTCAAATTAATTTTCCTCTGTTAACTCAAATGGAACATTCATTCCATTCAAATGCACTGAATTCTGATGTACATTTCTTATCCACTTTAGCCTAGCTATTCCCATCCACCCCTTCACCTCTCAGCTTAAACATCATTTCTGAGGCCCTCCCTGCCAGGCCCAGCCTGAGGTCCCGTTGCTGGCTTATCTTCCACATGCTCTTGTATTTCCTCTATTCTAACAGATCACCCCACAGCATTACAGTCACTCATTTAAAAGTCATCTTCTGTATACTGCACAACCATGAGGAGAGAGACTCTGCCTTCCTTGTATGTTTTGGTTACACCACTCTATTTCTATTTACCCTCAAAAAATAGTTGAATGTGTGAACATGCGAATTTCTTAAAACTATAAAAGAGTAGAATTGAAAATATGTATTAGAGTAAGAGAGATGCATAAACTACACTGAAGTTGGAAATAATGATACACATTTTCAGCTTATACATAAGCTAACAGAGAACCATTTAACATGTATTTACAGGCAAGATGTGTCAGGCACCATGACAGGTGGTCTACTGATGGTATGAACAGCCATTGAAAGGCACAGATCTGAAGTGCAGGAAAGTAGTCAGAGGCAGACAAACAAATTTGGGTTATATCAAAAGTATAGAAAAGAGTATAAAGCATGAAGAGAATAGTGGGCCTACGAAAAAATAAAAGAAAATGGTGGGCCAATCTTATTAAAGTAGGGGACATCGCTGTTTAGAAAGCCAGCAACAGGCTGGAACAAAACCACGTGTCCCAGAAGCCACGGGCAGAGAATTCTTCGAGGAGGAAGCCCCTCCGCCAAGTACTTCAGAGAAGTTTGGAAGAGAAGATAAACGTGAGAGCCAGGGAGACAGGAAGTAGACTAGGAAAGGTATTTCTTTTATGAAGACTGTTTAGCATGCTAACATAGATGGTATGCAATGAGCGACCACAAACAAGGGAAGATGAAGATCCAGACCAGAGCTAAGCAATACAGTAGCCACTAGCCTCATGTGGCTATTGAAATTTAAATGACATGTAAGATATTTCATGAACATGTAAGATATTTCAGACTGACAAAAAGACCTCTCTAGATTCACAACACTCCTACCAAAAGGAACCCCTTTCGCAAGTGTCACCGTGTTTTCTTTTCCCTAAAGCCATCACCAAGGAGAGGCTGTGCATGTGCATCCTATAGGGGTGGCACGAGTTGGTACGCTCCCTAAGAGAAGAGGAAGATTAGTGCTTTTTGTGGAATTTTCATACAAAATCAACCCTGAAAACAAAATTTCTAATACTAGGAAGTATTCTCTGGTGGTACACTTTACCTACAGCAATCAACCGCACTGGGAGCTTAACAGAATGGAAATGCTATCTAAATATCCCAACTCTAGCCACTCCAATTTAGCTGCAGAATTCACTGTGCATTTCACACTCATTTTCATCTCTGTAATTTTGCACATCTCAATCCTGCTAATTCTTCCCCCTTGCCTACTTAACAAACACCTATGTCAAAATGAATTTAAAGTATACCTTTTCTGTATACCCAGTACATGTTATTAACCTTGTAGGTATTAAATATCCTAATAAGTGTACCCATTTCTTTCATTTTAAACATTTATGCTCATCTGTAATGTTTATTACTAAATCCCAGAAAGATATACACTGAAAAGAAACAGTACATTATTTCAGAACTGGAGAGAAACCTTCAAGATGATCAAACTCAGCTGCCTGAGCCAAAGAAAAGTTTAATTGTCTCAAGGTCACCAGTAAGTCATTACCAAAGCCAGGATTAGAATTTAGTTTTCCTGAGGCCCAGATGAGAAGTTTTTTTGGGTTTTTTTCCTCCCCATCACACCACACTGCACACATTACTGCATTATGGTATTTCAACTCTCCATAAACTCTGAACTGTAACTTACATAAAGTTTGAGGAAAACAAAACAAAACCAGCAATAGTTAATCATTATTCATTTAATAGGTCCAAAAAAGCAAGTCAGAAAATAAAACAGAGTGGGCGAAAGCAGAGAAATGCATGTACAAGTGCTGCCTTTTGTAACTTTGTGTTTTATCTTTCTTTTCTGCAGAGCACAGTTAAATTAAAAATAGAAAGGAAAAGACAAAAACTTTCCTTGTCATGGAAAAACATCCCATTCTGCAGACCAACACTATTATAAATGTAGGTGGGCTGAGACAGCAGAAACAGCACGTTCTCACCAGTTAGCAGTTACATATTTACCCCATAAATGTATGTAAAACTAAGTAACCAAACCTGCTGGTGTCTGACGAACAGTGTTAGAAAAACTATTCACAGCCTCTCACTGCCGCTTTAGACATTTAAAGAAGTCATTTAAGAAAACAGAGAGTGTTAGATTAACTATAACACTTCAATATAAAATTTTACTCTTTCACATTTCTTATAAATCAATACCAAAACCAAACTTCTCAAAGTTGAAGAGGTCAAACAGACTTCACAAAGTAGGGAGCACACGAAGGTGAGCATGAAAGGATTAGTGGGTGAAGATAACGTGAGCTAGTTCCCAGAGGTGGGGCTGTATTTATGTATCCATTCAACTATTTTGTGCTGTCTACTTGGAATAGAGATGATTAAGACAGAGTCTTGTTTTCAAGAACAAGGATGAAGTCTAGAAGGCAAAAACTATATCCCAGAAACGATACGATAGTTAGACTAGAGTATAGGGTAGACAGAAATCAGGGAAAAGAAAGCAAGGGCTTTTGCTGAGGGCTGTGGATTCCAAGTAATTTTGAACTTGGATGACATGTAGTCTAGTCATCCCTGTTGTTCCAGCAGACAACCAACCAACCACCCAAAACGAGAGTAAGGCCATCCAGGACCAGCCAGCCTCCAGCCAACCAGCCAAGTGACCACACTGCATGAGAGGATCAGCCAAGCAAGGACAAGACCAGAACTGCCGAGCAGAATCCCAAACTAAATTATGGTGGTTGTTTTAAGCCGCTGAGTTGGGGGATGGTTTGTTACAAAACAAAAGTTAATTAATGCATTTCAAATGACCTCATCTCTAATCATTCCTTAGCTTACTAAATGCCAAGGTATGGTGCTATGAGATTTAAATACATTATCTCATTTAATCTGTATGTATATGGCAATATGTACACCATAATAAATAAATTAATATTTTCACCGGCTCAGGGAGATTAAGTTGCTTACTCAATGTCATTTAGCAAAGTGGTCAGTTGGGAGTTCAATAAACCCAGAGCTTCAGAGTCTGAAACCCACATTAAGAATAAAAGAAGACTGGGAAGGACTGAAGGCTTTGGTTCTATAAACAGTGGTTCAAAACATCAGCACTGTGGATGCAACCAGACGGCAGCTAGAGAAGGAAAAAAGAAAGGCTTTCTCTATAGGATTAAGGTCCAACTGCAATGAGACAGCAAGTCCTTGTGATCAATAGCAGGAGTTTTCTAAGAACCAAAACTGTAAAAGAAAAGGTTCTGGCTCTAGGGGAAAAATACTGTGTGGCCATGTGTTCACCTTGCTTGGCAGGAAATTTACTTTGAACCATTTTCCAATTATTCTACTTGAGAATAAACAGAGGAAGGTGGAAAGATCAAGAAAGAAAAAAAAAATCTGCTCACTTAATTTACACATCCCATTACTCTGATTATTGTCCTCTCACCCCTACAACTGCATTGGCTTCTTTATCCATTGCTTATTTGACAATAATACATGAACCACAGCAACATACGTTCTAGAAAAGCAGTATCCAATAGAACTTCCTGTGATGATGGGAATGTTCTACAATGGTGCTGTCCAATATGGTAGCCCCCAGCATACGTGGACACTAATAAGCACTGGAAATGTGGCTAGTGTGACTGAAGAACTGCATTTTTAAATCACTTAATTTATTTTTTGCTGGGAAAGATTCTCCCTGAGCTAACATCTGTTGCCAATCTTCCTGTCTCTCTTTTTTTTTCCCTCCCCAAAGCCCTAGTACCGTTGTATATTCTAGTTGTAAGTCCTTCTAGTTCTTCTATGTGGGACGCCGCCACAGCATGGTTACTGACAGACGAGTGGTGTGGTTCCACGCCCGGGAACTGAACCCCAGCCGCAAAAGCGGACCTCGACAAACTTTAACCACTAGGCCATCAGGGCTGGCTCATAAATTAATTTAAATAATTTAAATAGTCATCTCTGATCCTTTAGTCTCCAATTTCAAATTACGTATGTCAAAACCAAGAACTTGAACATCTACAATATTCAAAAATCTTTTCCTGTGGTTAAAATGTGAAGCAGTAATTCAATAGCAAATCTGTTTATCAAAACCCAAATTCTGTAAACATCTGCCTTAAATCTAAATAGTGAAAAAACCAAAAATTTCCAAGATTTTGACTACGCTGATACGGCTCCATAACACTCCCTCCCTGCTGGCCCCTCCCTCTTACTAGTCTCCAGCTCACAGGGCTCAGCTGGTGATGAAAGAAACCTAGTTTACAGGTGGTTGTTAGTTTACAGCTTCATCCGAACACCTAAACATCTGGAGTCTCCGTGTTTAACAATGACTTTTGAAAAATCATTATTCTACCAATTTATATTTTTTGCTTCTCATGATATCTTGGCCAAGGACCAAAAATTAATAAATGAAATGTATGTTCATAAGCAGCAATGATGTTGTCATTAGGTTTACTAGCTCAAAGTCGCCCACTTGTCAGTCTGTATTAAATTATTCAACTTATTTTTCAGAACGTCTTCCCCAAATATGTCACTCTGAGTCACACATATAAAAGCCCTTGTCCTCAAAGGCACACAAGTTATTTAAGGAAACCGCCCTTATACCTAAAAGGCCGAGATGAGCATTAAACTATTCTCTCATAGTTCATTTTTAGGCAACACTACCTGTGTGCTTCCCAGGACCCAGCTCTGGGCTAAGCATTTTATACATGTCATTTTCAATGAATAGTCACGGCAACCCTATACGGGAACTACTAATACACTATCTTCATTTTAAAGGTATCTGAGGCTTTGAGAGGTCAAGTCCCAAGGCCAGGTAAATGGCAAAGCTGAGATTTGACCCTAAGCCTGCCTGATCTCAGAGCCCAAGCTCTTAACTCACACACATAACTATCAACATATAGATCATAATTATATATTTAACATGTATAATGATTACACAACAAAATTATTCAGTGAATACATATGAGCTTCTCACATTACTCCCAGATAGGAACACTCTCTCTGTCAAGCCTGGTTCCTTCATGGACTCTCCAGCTTTTTCCACAACGGTGTATTAATCACAGCACTATGTTGACAAACCCCTGACTACAGGCACGAACTCTAGGTGTATTATTTTCAACCGTTTTCCCCATTGATTTTTCTGAAACACTTTAATATATTCTGTTCTTCGTTAAGAACTTTGTGCCATATCTGGTGATAAAAGAGTATCTGTAAGTCTTAGGCGTCTTGAGTGTGGACAGGGTAATTTTCTTCACTAGTTGTTACTATCATGATCTGGAAATGCGATTTCTACCTTTCTACTTGCAACCGCTGCTTTTGCAGGGATTGCTCTAAGACATTCAGTGTGTATTCAATGTGTAAGAATCAGCAAATTAAGGACAACAAAACAACAGTGAGTAGACTGTAAAATTTAACATTGCTCGTGTAACTTTTAGACAAGTACCACAAAAACCAAAACGGCATGTGTATATATATAATTAGTGTGTACACCTCCATGAAAGGTTAAACCCAAATTATTACCTGTAGTTATTCCTGGGAAATGGAACAGGTGGGCCAAAGGAAGAGGAGAAGAGGGCACTTTCATGTTCTGCTTTACACACTTCTTTACTGTGGTCATTTTTTGTTTTTAATGAGTATATTATTTAAAGAAATTGAAACATTAAAATATTTTAAAGGTCAGAGTGAAAGGATATAGAAATGCTTATTGGTTGAAAACTAATCTTAGGCTGGAAAGTCTCAAATAAATGATTTTTTTAAAAACTCTGAAATACTTGGCCATGTATATAAAAAATTAAAACTTCTTAGAAATATTACAGTGGCATATCTTTTACAATTTTTTCTAATATGTTTTTGAAACAAAATTTTAATGAAATGTATCATACATTCTAAAATGTCCTCTTACTGTCAAAACAAAGTTTGCTAGAGTCAGAGGGTCTTTTAAAATCTTCTAGCCCAAATCCCACACGTTAACAACAAAGACATGAAGTTCAAGAATGTGAAATTAAGTCCTGAACGTCAGAGTTAGCAGCAGAGTTGGAACCAGAGTTGAGTTCTTACCAAAGGAAGTGTTTAGAAGTCTCCCTTTCGCTCCAGCCCTTTTCAACCAGAGGTGGGCATCAGAAGCACGAGAAATGATGGGCTGAACCCACTTCCTTCCCACCCCCCTGCCGAGGCACCAAATCAGAATCTCCATTCATGAAGACCCACCTCGTATAATTTCACAGACATTTCCAGGTAATTTGGTGATCCATCCTTTGCTAACCATCTTGAGCCAAGAGCTTAAAAAAGTTGAAAAAAATCCATGCCCTCTTTTTTTTTTTTTTTTTAATTTTATTTATTTATTTTTTTCGCCAAAGCCCCAGTAGACAGTTGTATGTCATAGCTGCACATCCCTCCAGCCGCTGTATGTGGGACGCGGCCTCAGCATGACCGGAGAAGCGGTGCGTCGGTGCGCGCCCCGGATCCGAACCCGGGCTGCCAGTATCGGAGTGCGAGCACTTAACCGCTAAGCCACGGGGCGGGCCCCATGCCCTCTTATTTTAACAGCTTCCTAAACACAGAATTGTTTTTAGTCACTGTAATTATCACTGCTGTCCATAGTCTGCAACAAAGTATATTATCCATTTCTCAAAAATACTATTTGAGATATAGAGAAATATAACAGGATATGGACTTATGAGAGATAAACAATGCTTAAGAACCATAATTAACACTGCAGAAACTACTTCAAAGAAACAGCCAGGAGAGCCTACATGAAGATTCCAGCGGCTCTTAAGTTACTTATTAGCCGAAAACATCTCCCAGAATCTTTCTGGCAAATCCGCAACTACTGACCCAAATCATTAAATCCTATTAGAATATAAGTTAACAATGAAATGTAGTCCTTCCAATACAGAAGAAAAGAAAAATCTAAATGGTTGCACCAACTTCCATTTAACAGCATATTTCCTTCTTTTTGGAAATGCCTTTTGCAGTAGGTTGAATGGTAGGCCCTCCCCAAAAGATACATCCAACCTGAAACCTGTGACTATGACCTTATTTGGAAAAATAGTCTTGACAGATGTAATTAAGTATCTCAAGATGAGATCACCCTGAATTTACAGTGGGTCCTAAATTCAATTAAGTGTCCTTTTAAGGGAAAAGCAGAGAGAGATTTGAAATACACAGACACAGACACAGGCCACGTGAAGATGGAGGCAGAGACTGACGAGACGCTGCCAGAAGCCAAGAAATGCCAGGAGCCCCCAGAGGCTGGAAGCGCCAAGGAAGGATTCTCCCTGAGAGCCTCTAGAGGGAGTGTGGCCCTGCCAAGACCCTGATTTTGGACTTCTGGCCTCTAGAACTGTGAGAGAATAAATGCCTGTTGTTTCAAGCCACTCAGTTTGTGGTAATTTGTTACAGTAGTCTTAGAAATTTAATACACCTTTTTATTCGGATATCAAACAAAGGTCGTGAAAGAATACCAAAAAAAAAGAAGAACCAGGAAAGAATTGCGAACAATTCCATAATCCAAAGATAAACACTCGTTATTTTCTATATTTTGTTATTGTCTTCATTTGAAATGTTTTAGGACTTTATAGAGTATCACTGTATACACAAGGCAATGAAAAGGCAGAGGATTTAAAAAAAAAAGTCTCAGGCCCAAAGACGATTTGGGGTAGGAAAGCACTAAATGCTCCAAATAATCCAAGTTAATTGTATGCTTTCCCTCAAAAGGAAAGGGAAGCAGGCTGCCTCAGCTCTGTGGGGGTGGGGGGACCTCCTGAACATCTCCGGCTGAGAACCACAAATGGGCTAAGTCTTATCCTTTTTTTAATTGGTATGTAAAATATGGCACAAATTATACATCGGTTATATCTTTGAATGTACTAGTCTCATATTCTTTCCTCCCCATAATAGAAAAATGAACTAAGAACTGCCTAAATATTTTTCAGTAACCCTATTAACAATTATTATAAATCTACCTTAATGACTATAAAATAAACAGTCCCAATTAAAAAGCTGTTTCAACTCAGGACCAAGATAGAGAAGACCCTTTTATTCTGAATAAAACAAAACAGCTTCTCTCTGTTTTTTTAAGAGATCATTTAACAAGCAACATGGGCCTCAGGGTGCAATGAGATTAATCAAAAAAAATGTTTTCAAAAATAATTTACCCAATTAAATATTCTCTTTAGTCAGAAAAATTTACCTGTGCTCGCTCTACATTTGCCAAAACCATCCACTCTGTTTTAGCCA
This sequence comes from Diceros bicornis minor, assembly GCF_020826845.1. Lineage (NCBI taxonomy): Eukaryota > Metazoa > Chordata > Mammalia > Perissodactyla > Rhinocerotidae > Diceros > Diceros bicornis. Next base: position 18,043,939 of record NC_080768.1, read on the forward strand.
TAATGACCTCTCCTTCCTCTTACATATAGGCTAAGAAAAACCAGCAAAATGCCTACTCTCAGGAAAAATTAACATAAACTATACAGAATAAATATAGGAGATATGAAAGGTTACAAGTTAAACAAAAGTGTTTTAGAACTTTATGGGATATGTACTTTTTTTTTTTCCCCCTGAAGAAGATTCGCCCTGAGCTAACATTTGTGGCTAATCTTCCTCTTTTTGCTTGAGGAGGATTCGCCCTGAGCTAACATCTGTGCCAATCGTCCTCTATTTTGTATGTGTGTCGCCGCCACAGCATGGCTGCCAATGAGTGGTGTAGGTCTGTGTCTGGGAACCGAACCTGGGCCACCGAAGCAGAGTGTGCTGAACTTAATCTCTAGGCCATAGGGCCGGCCCCTGGGATATGTATTTTAAACCTTGGGCTCCTTAATAATATTTATTTCCATGGTGCACTATTGAAAGATAGCCTGCTTTGAGTAAGTTAAACTATCAAAGAACTACAGAGACTAATCAAATGTATGAAAACAAAGGAAGCAATATCATTAGTAATTATTCTAATTTTTCAAATGAAATATTAAAGCAAGCACAACACAGAGAGACAGGGAAGCAGGAGACACTAGCTCAGAATCCCATGTGGCCCTTGACTGTCCCTCTGTAAACACTTTTCCATGGGACATTCTCGTCTATAGATCTGTACCCAACCAGCTTTAACAAAGTGAAAATGCTCTCAGAACAAGGCAGTTTACTGCAATTTACAAAGACCACAGCTGAGGTCGGGAGGACTGTGCAGTGGGTGGGTGGGGGGCACCACAGGCAGGAGGAGGACAGAAACTAGACCAAGGACAGCTTTTTCCTGTTCAAACTACTTAAGACTCCTCTTCCAACAGGTGAAATGGAAATCATACAAATTTCGCTAATATTAAAATCTTTTATCAGTCAACTGAAAAATAAGTATTAAGCAGCAAGTACACACAGTATCATGCCTGGTTCTATGGTGCCTACAATAAATGAACACGGGATGGTCCTGCCCCCTACCCTAGGACCTGAGCCAGCACTGGATGCCCACCAAACACAGGCAAGACGAGCATCCACACTGAAAAGGAAGGGCAGACGTGGGAAGACAGGCAGGGAGGCCGAGCATAGCCAATCCCAGCCCCATTCTTAAAATACAGATTGTCTTATAGGCCAAGAGCTAACGCTTAATTTTTCCTAAACTTATCACTCACCATCCGTCCCCTTGGAGCCCTAGACTCTGAGCTCAGAGATGCTCCGCAGTACCGCGCCGTCTTTATTTAGGTGGTGTTCTAAGGCTGCATTTAACTACAGCTCGTCTAGAGCTCTTTTGGCAGCTGCAGCCATCTGAGCGGCTATTGTCTGTCACTGCAGTTCTGGTGCCGGCAGGATTAAGCTTGGAGCCAAAAATGGAATTCTATTCAGAGGCTGTCAAGGCTGGAAAGGCCCTCAGAACTCATTTAGTTCAAACTTCCAGAGTCCCATAGAAAACTCTAATAAAATGAATCAAACGACCAATCTAAAGTCACACAGGTAGTGGCTGAGCAGGAATTTGCACCCAGAAACCTCCAGACTTCTCTTCTGCTTTTAATTCTGTTTTACTAGTTGTTTCTTGTTGAAAAGTGATAGTAATAAAATGTAAGATAACCTAAGATCAAAAGCCAAATGCAATTTACTGGGAATTGCCTTCACCATTCCTATAAATATCAGATATAGCAGAGATGGAGAGGGAAGAAACCCAATCCACTTAATAAAGTTAATATCATGTTGACAAAAAAAGGCCAATCTCACTCAGACACTTAAACGCAAAATCTTAAAATACGGCTCCTTAAAATAATTTTACCAAATGATATTCAGCAACATATAAAAAAATAGAATAGCCCTTGATAGAGTTTATCCTAAGGAGTCGAGGTTAACAGATTTTAGGAGGAAAAGCGGATCATTTCAACATGTGCAGAAAAGGCACTGAATAAAATCTGACTTCGTTAGACTTTAAGGTTAACAAACTTCACTATAAAATAAAAAATAAGCAGAAGGAACAGGTAAGAAAAATCTATAATTCTCCTCCAAAATAACTGCATATCTTTGGGAAAAGACTACAAACAGGTAAACTTATTATTATTATTTTTTAATGAATTCCTGCCATTGTAAGTGACCGGCCCTTCATTTCCTTCCTTTGCAGCTATCAAATGTCACCGGAAACGCTTGGAAGTTGTTTGCAGCTCCAGCTACATCCTATAGCACTGTGTCCGGCCTCCGTTCCAGTCACAATAAAACGCCATTTACTTTGATTGAGGAAAAAAAAGTTGCAACGTGATACTGGACTAGAACACGGATGAGTTCCCAGTCTGCTAAAGCATTTTATGACTTTACCTATCATGCTTTAGGAATTACTACACATAAACACTCTCTCTGTATATGTATATATATAATTTATATATATATAAAAATATCACCAAATCTATCTGCAATCAAATAACATTTCCTATATGGAACATAAAATAATTCTATATTAAATACTCTATCCTACATGTAAACAAATGAATGAAAAACAGGCCCCTGTATAAAGTTGTCGTCTACAAAACATAAGAAGCTGTAACTTAGTAATTTGAGCCTGATTATTTCAACTCAGAATAAGGGAATGAAAAAAAAAAAAGGAGGAAATGGTAAAGATTTAATAAGTGTACATATAGCCAACTTTATGAGCTGGAATTTCAAGCTCTGAAATATTTTTAACAGGATACAGCAGCAAAAAGAAGTGTGAGAATTCAAAACCTGGAAATATTTTATCTTCTAATGAGAAATAGTTATTTCTCAAAGTAGAAGAGATCTGACTAATAGTCTATCATCAACTTGCTAAATCTTCTCTAAGATTTTAACCTTGATAACTAATATTCTAGCTACCTGTTCTTTAAAGAATAATTTTAATAACCTAGAGAAGCAAAACACAGATCATCTTTTCTATGTATTCATCACTTAGAGCAACAGGAAAAAATTTCAATTTTTACTTCAGAAATATCAAATAGTCTACTCCCTCAGAAATAAATCAACCATCTAACTAATCCAACTGGTAAATACATCAATATATCGGGGTCAGAAAATTACTATCAACCTGTTTTTGTATGGTTTGCAAGCTAAGAATGGCTTTTACATTCTTAAGTGGTTGAAAAAATCAAAAGAAGGATAATATATTGTGACACATGAAAAGAACACGAAATTCAAAGTTCAGTGTCCACAAATAAAGTTTTATTGGAATACACCGCCACGCTCATTCATTTCCATATTGTCTACAGCTGCTTTCACTCTACAGGGACTGAGCTGAGCAGCTGTGACAGAGACTGTATGGCCTGCAAAACCTAAAATATTTACTACCTGGCCCTTCACAGAAAAAGTTTAACGATCCCTGCAGTACACAGTTAATAAAACTAAGTTCAAACATCTAGTGTTATTTAGAAGCTTCATGCTTTTTGGTCTGAACATATCACAGAAACAAGATTAGCTAAAAAGCAACCATTATATAACGCACAGACTCTTAATACAAAGAACAGAGAAGGTACAGAAAAACTGGCTCCCAAACCAACATTTACATCCCAAAGCCAAAGGCACATAGAGTGAACGTGGGACCGTGCATCAAGAAGCAGCAGGTAAGAAAGCCATGTCTTTCTGGCTCCGACCTCTGGGTGGCCTTAACCACTCTGAAGTCATAATTTGTAAAATGGAAAAAGTACAAATGGGGAAGACAGCAGACTCCTGGTATTTGTAGTCTCTACCCATCTGACAGGGCTTCTTGTAAAGATGAAGTATGTAAGTACTTGTAATAGATAAAGCAGGATGCACGTAAGTGACATGTCACTGCCCCTCTGGCTCCTAATGGAAGTTTTGTTCCAGCCTGATCTAAAAGTGAGGTCAAGAGACGGTAGAAGGGCAGAAGAGTGGTACAAGAACGATCAGAGAATAAGACAAAAAGACAGCAAAAGAAGGAAAGCCCAGGTTTGCTAGTTTCTCTTTGGCTCTCTCCTTCAAGATCTCTCAAAGGTGACAGGTATTACACAGCCTGATGGAAATCAGCGGAGAGAGGCAGAGAACCTGCAGGACTTACAAGATTCAAATGGTGCAATGCGCTCCAGATCCAATAATGAGAAGACATTCAGAGTAAGGATCACCTCCAAAATACATGAAATTTTAACTCTACAGAATTGATAAAGGAAAAGCTAAGAAAACAGGAAGCTGAAACAGCCTCAAAATCGTTTTTAAACCATGTAAAATTTTAAGTGGACAGAAATGGATTCAATAGCTGTCAGAGTATAAACTCTTCTAAGAAGCACATGCAGACACACAGAAATCACACACACAAACATACACATTTATTCAAAAAGGACGCCTCTACTTCCACTTAACAGACGTTTCTGATGAATTTATTTTTAACCATAAAAAAAAAATTCTTCCTCAGTATATTTGTTCCCAAACAGGAAGACGTACATCAATGAATGAGAAGAGGTAAAGAGTCTAATTGTCTAACACATTGATTAGACAATGTAAAATCAGTGGGTCAGCAAAACGTGCAATGGAAGGTACATGGATATGAACACACATTCCTATAACACAGAATGCGACAAGTCCATCAATAACTATAATACAGTCCTTTTTCTCAAGCCAAGTATCTAATACTGTTAAGTGAAAAACAAAATGCACAGCACTGAGTATCGCACGCCACCACCTGTGTAAAAAAGATGAGGAAAAAATAACACGTATTCTTGATTGTACATGAGTAAAAGAAACTGCAACTACTAGTTGCCTCAAAGTGTTTTAAAACATGGGTTTTCTTATTATGGAGGAATGGGGAAGCCAATAGATCAGGAGACAACTGTCACCGGAAAGACAGTTTGTTAGTCACAATTCCCAAGAGGAGGGGATACACCATGCAAACCACACAGGGCCACACCAGGTCAGTCAGAGACACAGGGAGCAAGGATAAAGCATGAGTAACAGCCTTTATCGTGGTTTCCACAGAGAACGAAAGACATAGCAGCATAAGCAGGCTTAGGACTAGCTAGTGTGAATTATTTCACTGGGCTCTGGAGCATGGGGGCTATCCTCAGTCATCTGGTACCTGGCCCGGGAATGATTAGGGCAGGGGGACAGTGGCCTGATAAAGGAGGTGGCTTCAAGCATGGGGTCTGGATTGGCTAGTGTGCAAATGAAAGGTGAGTCATTTGCTATCTCTAAGCATTGGCTAGCCCTGAGAGGGGCCGTCTCTGCCCAGCCAGTGAGGCAGGCCCCAGACTGCAGAGCATCAAGAATACAGAAAATAAAATCTAGTTAATACATTAAGGAAGAGAACTGACAGTTCGTGGAACTGAGCAGGAACAAAATTTTTCACTGGATATCTTTTTGTACCTTTTGAATTCTGTACTACGTGAATGCATTACCTATTTATAACAAGTAATATAATTTATGAAGTACGTCATTCACACACGCACAAACACCCAAACACACATCTACTTTCCAGTCTTGGTAAACAGAATATACTGACAATGAATGGTATTTTGAGGAAGGAGGCCCAGCCAGAACTTGAGAATCCCCATTCTGGGCATTAGGTACAATACAGAGATACAATTTTACAGATGAAAGTGTACAGGGATCTATATTTCTACGCACTCTAGAAACATAGCCAGGATGTTGCTAAGTTTCTGTTTAAAATAAATCTAAAAATTCAGTTTTCACCCCTTAAAAACACAAGACATCTTGGTTAAGAAGATTCATACTACTTATTAAATGAGGGTTTAACAGTATACACATATTTATGGCGGTTTTAAAATTAAATTAGCATTTTTTTTGTGATTAAAAAGCAATAGTTGAACTTCCACTTCACCAAGGGGTGAGATTTAGCCACCAACATGAAACAAACAAAAAAACAGACAAAATAAGTGAAATAACGGTATTTGGGACACCAGATATCAGGCAAAGAAAGACAGTGATCCCTGAGAGACAGGAAACAAATGAGGTGAGACCTACGATTGTCCCAGCTCACTGCCTTGAGACAGTTTCCAGACAGTTATTCAGTCCTAGTGAAATCCAACAGAAATGGAAGAGTATGTCCACACAAACACTTATTCTCAAATGTTCACAGTGGCTTTATTTGTAAGAGCCAAAAAGTGGCACAAACACAAACGTCCACCAACAGGTGACTGGATAAATACACTGTAGTGTTATCCATACAAGGGATATACAGCAATAAAAAAGAATGTTCTATTGGTACGCACTACAACATGCACAAATCTCAGCGTAACTATGGTAGGTCCAAAAAGCTTTACCAAAAAAAAAGAGTATATACCGTATGAGCCAATTTATATAAAATTTTAGGAAATGCAAACTAATACATAGTGACAGAAAGCAGATCAGTGGTTGCCTGGGATGGGGGCAGAGAGGACAGTGGAAGGGAGGGAATACAAAGGGGCCCGGGGAAACTTCTGGGAGTGATGGATATGTCCACCGCTTGATTGTGGTGATGGTTTCACAGCTGTATAGCTATGTTAAAACTTCACAAATTGTAGACTTTATATAGGTGCAATTGACTGTTATGTCAGTTATACTTCAACCACATTTAAAACTAAAGAGCAATACTTGCTTTGTATTTGGAAGCAATGCTTGCTTCCAAAACTTGGAAAATACCAAACATACAGATAAGAAACTAAAACTGTGGTCTTTTCTAAAGCATGCACAGGCCTAAAAGTAACCCTTCAAAATGATCTGCCAATTATAAGTAGCATATCACTCCTCAAAAGTTCAAACTGGTAACACTGCTAAAAATTAGACATTTGGCTAGGGCGATTTCGGTGTCCTGAGGTTACTTGTGAATCAAGAAACCTGGAAAGCACACACTGGTCCCTATTGTTTGGGACTCCTCATCTTCTCTGTCCTTGACATACCACAAAGCTGTGATGTGTTTGTCTGCAGGAGCTGGGGCTGTCAAGGCTCAGACAACCGAACATTCCACGCTCTTGTCTCTCTCCCATCTTGAGCAACTGCACAATTCATGTCAAAAGAAGCAAACTGACCCTAACCGACACTGGACATAATCAAACAAAAAACTGTTATAAAAATTTCTGGTGTCTACAAAAGTGTATCAGGAAAGGAAAACAGATCAAGTCTCTTTTGCTTGTATACTCTGAAAAAGAAAACGCTCCTCCCCCCTACTTATAAACAATATAATAAGAACCATCTGAGATGCAGAGAGAGACAGTTCTTGGTACCATAATCAAGCACAAAAACTTTGATTGGAAGATAAAAAACATTCAAAAAAATGTTCATTCAAACTTGTCATTTAGAACCCAAAATTCAGATAATCAAATCCAGTCCTAGGAAGTTGTTCTTTTTTTTTTTTAATACTTTGTCACATGATGACAAGAGGAGAAAAAGGGACTGTGGAGATGTTCTCCTCTCTCCAAAATGACTTAGTGAGGTCATCTGATTTACATTTATACAAAATATTCCAAGGAATTGCATGCAGACTCTCAAAAATAGGTCATTATTTATAAAAATAACAAATATTATCCTTTAACTCTTATTCTGGTATTCAAGGTTTTCCATGAAGCGTAGCCATTCTCCCATACGCTCATCTAACTTTGTCTCTTGGCCGCTAATATTCACCATGCCTTCAAATTGTTCCCCAACATGATGAACATCCCCTACCTCTTCTCCATCCATCCACTTTCACTGCCTTCAAAATCAGCCCAGCAACTTACCCGAGGGGCCTTGTCCTCCTGAGTACACCTACCACATCAGTCTATTTCCCACTTCCTCCAGAGGTGTTTATTAGCGCCCACGGCACACTATCTGCTACCCACCTGTTTCTCTTTGCTATTTCATTTATGCAGACTACACACTTTCACAGCATCTCTTAACGTGCTGTAAACAGAGCAGAAGCTCAGTAAACACTTGATGTGTAAACAAACGATTTGAGTAACAATAAACGGAGACTTTCTCTAGCCTGCTGGACATTTTGATATTCAGCAGGGTCCTAAACTTATCTTTACCACTATAGAGCACATAGACTCATTTTACTTCATCGAATGTGTTTATCCAAAGGCGATGCACACATCAATCTACTACAATCTTGATTATCTTATGTATAGTTAATAGAGAAAATATAACAAATGCAAGTGGGAGAGGCTGTGGCATCTCTTACAAATGATTCTGGGTGCTCTGTACTCTGCACCCATGTGCCTTAACAGGCGTGCAAAAACGGTCATCACTAATCATAAAATGTAATGACCGGGAAGCCAGTTTTCCCTAAGATCCCAAAGGAAAAGCCTCACTCTTGCCCAGATCTCTTAATTTCCAGCCCAGTGACTTTCTCACTCAGCCATTAATTATTAAGTAACATGATTTAGGTTCTCCAGGTGGTGTTCTGGGTCAGTAAATCACGGAAACTTTCTCCTACCAGACTGTCTTTCATCAGCTTTCACAATCTGGCCCCCATAATACTGACCTAGCCTATTAGAAATAAGTCTGCTTTAAAAGTTTTGAGGAAGATGTATACTTTGAGGCATTACTTTTTGGACCCTGAGGATCACGCCCAAATGTTCTGCTGAGTTGTGGGAACAGAATCATTGTGGGGACAGATCTTGTGAAGCTATATTTACTATATTCTTTAATAAAGCCCATACTAAAATACGTTTATTTCTTTAGAGACATTAGGTGACTTGTGGAACAATCAGACTTTTTTACTAACCATACAGTTTATAGTATACTTCACAACAAATATTCTCTCATACTAACTATAGTTATTCTCCACTATAACCTGCCTGCAAGTCATAAGAAAATAAAACCTGTTTGTAATTCTTATGAATGTTCTCCTGCTGGCAGGACAGCAGGATGCATGTGCTTCCCACCCAGGGATTTGGGAGCTGGCTGTGGACTCCTGGAAGGGATTTATTCTCCCCGAAGATAATGAAGAGTTTAGAAGTCTCTGCAGACATTCTTCCTAAGAGCTGTCAGAAGAAAGATGTAAAGGGGAGGGGCAATGCCACATTATCACCTTTCTACAAGACACAACACCACAGCAGTGAGGCCATCATCTCAGAGGCCCCAGAGAGAACCAAGGTTTCAAGGCTCCCACAATAGCTCTAACCTATATAATTTCCTTAAGTTTTTTTCTTCTCACTCCTTCTCCTCAAACACACATTACGTCCAGATCTATAGTATCTGCTCAGACACTCAAAAGGACATTTACCACTTGCATGCCTGTCTCTTCACAGAGGACTTAACCTAATCTATACGAGAAATAGAAGCTATAAGAAAAATGAAAACATTTCAAGTCTAATTCCACAGGCAATTTTTTAAAAAGGGGCAGTTATATTCTTGAATTACCACCTCGAGGCTTTAACTTCTAGATTTCTCTGTTTCTCAAGGTCTGTGATCCCCCTGCTTCCAGGCAAATAGTTTCTTGACTCTGAAATTCTTCTCCAAAATTTTTATCAACTTCTCATCTTTCTTCTTTTATATTGGATAGTGCCTTCTAATTTTTAAGCTCTTGGTTCTCTTTCATTTTATTTCACAAAAATGAGGCTGAACTTGGTTACCATTTATGCAGTAAAAATAGTACAAAACTACACTGTTTAAACAGCCTTACAGATGCTGCTTCAAATCTTCAAGTTCTGGTATAATCTCTTAATTCCAGCCTTTTGTCTAGGGCTCAGGGTCCTGCATCCTACCCCTAACGCTTCCAAAAGAAAAAACTCTCAGATCCCATTTCTCTCTTATATAATTAAATTCTCATAGGGCTCAAACACTCTCAATCAATTACTGATTTCCTAAGAACCCAAACCTCACTCCTATTCTCTATCAGAGGAACACATGGGAATCTGGCCAAAGAGCTAGAGCATAATTATCTCAAAGCAAAAGTAAATCCTAACACATACCAATTAAATCTTGAACTTATGTTTACTCTTAACAATCAAGAAAGACAGCCTCTATGAATGTCAGGTTGAAATATGCTGACAAGAGGTTTAAAAACTAACATTTTAACATTCTTTTTAAGAGACAAAATATTACATATATACAATCTCTACTAGGTATCTTTCTACGGGCATTTTGGGACACAGATATTGAACTCAAGCTTCTTCCCATCTTAAGAATTGCTTCATTTAACTGCAACAAAGGAAATTATGAAATAAGAATGGTACAAAAAAGAGGATAACAAAGACTGGTAGGGAAGCTGAGAATGCCTCCTAAATTTTGGTTTTTGTATATTATTTCCCTGACATATCAAAAAGACAACCCAGGAACTGAACAGGCCAGCTCCCCTAGAATAAAGAAAGACTTAACAAGCAAAGACATGATAGAGGCATGTAAAGTTAGTATATCTCCCTCTTCAGAATTCATAATTAGATTCTGTGGAAAAGTACTGAATCACCAAAACATCTGGGTCCAAAGACCAGGGATCTACTTGAGAAGAAGTTTTATTTTCCTACAAATAAACTGTCCTCTCAGTCATATGGTGCTTCTTGTTTTAATTCCAATCAAGAAATTGAAAAGTGCAACCCTCCACACGTGACGTTTCCATTGCATAAATGACAGCTAACTCTTCACTGCACAAATGATAGCTACGTTGAACCATTTCTTGTGAAATAATACAAAAGCTGACGAAGAACTAAGAAAAGAGATGTGCTGTCCAATGTCAAAGAACAAAGATCAGAAGTTTATAAGGATTTTGGAGTCCATCTGCTTAGAAGCAGTAGGTCAGATACTGAGAGGAGAAAACAGCTAAAAAGCAAACTTAAGGCATCAGTTCAAGAAACTAACTGCTCCCAATTTGAAAATTGTTTAACCCTGCTCCCTTACTGTCTGAAGAGACACAGCACGGCTCTCTAGAAAAATTCTAACACAACCTAAAAAAAACTACCATAAATTGTGAAATAAACACTTTTGATATTCCTCATAAAAAGCAGAGTTAAGAAAAGTGGAATACTTAGCAGCAGCAGAATTTGCAGTAAGTTTAAGATACATCACTAATTTAGGAGCTATTACCGAAACGATATTTGCTTTTTTAACCTACAAGTGAAACTGCACTAACGAGCCAAATCACAAAATGGCTTTATAAAAACAAATTCAAAGGAAAAAAACATTCAGACTAAATTTTCATCTGGAAATAAAGGCTTGTTTTGAATAACCCAAAAGAAAAACAATTTATTAAAAATTAAAGAAAAGTGGCAAACTCAGAAAATTAATTCTTAAATTTCCCCATACCAGGAGAGCATTAGCAAGAACATTTCATATAACAGTATTAACACATACCCGTTTTGGGATGTATTGAAAAGAACCCTTGTGGATTTCCACTTGTAATTTTGTACGTCAGCTTGTCATTAGAGCTAGAATCTGGGTCAAATGCCTCAATTTGGACCACAGATACATCCTTGGGAGAATTTTCCATTATCTCTGGATAATAAACAGGCTCTGAGGTCTGGGGCGCGTTGTCGTTGACATCTTCAACCTCGATGTAGATCTCGATAAATGACGAAAGAGGTACAACGCCCTGATCGGTTGCATAGACTGTTAGCCAGTAATGGGAGGTCGACTCCCGGTCTAGGCGATCGGAAGTCTCGATGACACCTACAGAGAAAGAAGAAAGTCATGAGGGGGCATGTCAACAACAACAAAAAACTGCCACTTTGCGAAAGCGTCAACCTAAATGACAACTCCGATTTATCGAGGGCGTATGTGTGACTTATAGCTGCATGATCTTGAGCAAGTCATCTAACCTCTCTGTGCCTCAGTTTCCTATAAAATGGAGATAATGAAAGTATGTTCCTCATAGGTTGATTAAATGAACTAATACACACACAATGACTAGAATAGCACGCGGCACGTAATATCAGCTATAAAGTATTTGTCATCATTAGTCTTAGGTGTCAGGCACTATGCTGAGAACTTTACAAATCTTATCTCATTTAAGTCTAAAAACAGCCCAACGAGGTGGGTATTAAGGGAGCATTTAATGGCCCAATACTTTGTTTTTCCGAGGATGAAATTCACGGTCAGTCGAGATCTGGTGACTTTCCTAGAGGTTGATCAGGGACCCAGAGACTGAGCCCCACAGTCCAGCAGCCACTGCACCCCACAGGGCATGCATCTGACCCCGGCTACAGTTCAGAGGAAGAGGAGGAGCAACACTTCTCCACACATCTCAGGTGGGCAGACTCACCCTTTAGGGTGACCAAGAAAACACAGAGCATAGCCTTCCAAGTCGAGAATAAGGGACTGCTCAGGTCTCTTCTGTACTGAATCTTTCAGTTTCTTTTAATCACCTTAAACAAATGGCAAGACAACCAGTGTGCTAAAAATATCAACTCTCCCACTACGCTATCAGCTCCGCAACGGCACAGGCTGTATCCTTTTCAAATACCAGTATACCCAGCACCTTACCCAAAGCCCAATTATTATTTATTAAATGAATGAAAATGAATAGATATCTTAACTGTAGTTGATACAGAAAAGTCCTCAATTGAGACCCAAACTAGAACACATCTCTTATTAAGTCAACTAGTAAAAGTTGGAGTTACATAATTACAAAGAAAAGGGTGAGAGTATCTGTAAGATTTTGGCCCAGTCATTGAAACCAGTCAAAATCTTAATCCCAGAATTAACCTCTTCTCAGGACGACGAACAGTGGAAATACCCATTTCTCTTAGGCAAATCCCACATTCTTATTTGACGGTGTCATCTTGTCCTTTGGCTTTCCCCAAATTTATCATTGTATTTTTTCTTGTGCATGAATCATTCTGACCCATGCTACTTTTTAGGGTTCAACACCAAGGTCCAGGTTGGACTTTAGAAATCCTACAACTCTAGAATCACTAAAGTTTCCCATTTAATGCAAAATACTATGGGAAAAATAACAAATGTTAATTTTTCTGTGCTCAGAAATGAAACAGTATTTATCTCAATCAAACAATCTGTGTTTATTTTTTGATCATTATATGAATTTAAATATTTGCTTGTTTGAGGTAGCTAATATCAGAAAAACTCATTTATTTTTGAATGTTAGATAATCATAGCTAACACTCCCAAAAAGGTTTACAAGTTACGAACACCAAGCTTAATTAAATATTAAAATGTACAATAGATTATCATAAAATGAACGTGTATTGCTATTTCAGAAGCATTGTAATTACTTACTATTGCTTCATTAATTCTTAGCAAACCCTCAAAATGGATCTATAATAATACTCCCAAAAATATGGAACAAATGCACAGAACTCTTACATAACAAAGAGCTAACTGGTCTCTCTCTGCAGCAGAAACAACTGTCAGAGAAACTCAAACACGTTTTCCTTTTTCTCTGGTCCAAATATAGTCTATGCATACTCAATCTATTCACTAAATCAGTAAAATTATACCTGTTTTTAGCCTGAAAGAAGTATGTCCTTAGTAACCGACCGAAAAGAATCTTTTCCAGTTTCTCTTTTTCATCACTCCCATCAACTGATACAAAGGAAGTCAGGGAATAACAGAACATTCTCTACTAGGATTACATATTAACAAAATGAATGAACATATGTTCCTCTTGTGTTCTACCATTTCATTAAAATGTAACATAATTCATTTGACAGGGGAAGGATTATTAGAAAATTTCGAGAAGACAGGAACACGGTGCTTGCATTCACCTCGTACAGGTTCTAATCCTCATATAATTCCTGCTGCTATCCACTTTTGAAAACTGTGCCCTCTAAATGCGACTTGCAGGCATTTAATAACAATGATAATTATGGAAACAAATGTGTTCGTGTTCACTATATTGCAAGCACTACAATAACTGTCTTTCATGCATTATCTTATTTAATCTTTATATCCAACCTGCCTACATGTGGTGCTATTATCCCCACATCACAGACAAAAAACTCAGGTTAAGAGATGAGGAGCTTTCCCAGAGTCAGAATGAAGGGCAGAGCTGGAGTCAAACACCATGAATCTCTGACTTCAGCACCAGCGAAATTCCATCAGTCCTATTGTTAGTATGACAAAAATGTAGTAAATAAAATTTAATGTGAAAACTCTGAAAAGTCAAGTCAAACCTCACATTTTGTCCATTTTTTAAGTCAGTATTCAGAAGGAGCATACTAAATGTTTGTTCACATATAATAGCTTTCTCTAGTCTCAGGATGGAAGGGAAAAAAGAAATATAAAATGCAAATACATTATGAGGTTTAAATCAGAGACAAAAACATTCATTATTTTTCATCAAGTTCCACCGTCTGGTCTGCAGGTGTCCAGACTGTAGTGTACAACTAGGGGATGCCTTCTGCTGGGAACTGCCTCTCTCTCCCAACCAATTTGGCAACTCGGGGAGCAGCCAGATCCTTCTCTGCATGACCTCCTAGACACAGTTAGGAGAGGAAGTTTCCGAGTTCTAGGTAATTTCCAGATATTACTAAGGGTTAAATCTGAGACATCCAAGTGGCTTTCCTCAAATATTGGAGAAGTTAGGATTATATTAATTAGCAATTAAAATATTAAATATGTATAACTGAGATGCTCAGATGTTCATATTTCATGAATTCATGGACTGCATATTTTTATACATATCATATAGTGATTGCTAAGATATTTATGTTTTGATGTATTTTAATTATTATATCCTTGTAAAAGAAAGAACAAACATGAGGCTGGCCCCATGGAATAGGGCTTAAGTTTGGCACGCTCTACTTTGGCAGCCTTGGTTGGCGGGTTCAGATCCAGGGAGTAGACCTACACCACTCGTCAGCCGTGCTGTGGCAGTGACCCACATATAAGATAGAGGAAGACTGGCACAGATGTTAGCTCAGAGCCAATCTTCCTCAGCAAAAAGAGGAGGATTGGCAACAGATGTTAGCTCAGGGCTAATCCTCCTCACCAAAAAAAAAAAAAAGAAAGAAAAACAGCCATGATCAACAATTACATGGTGCAATTGGAATCTGACTCAGAAAGTCTGATTCCAGAACTCACACTCTTCACCACCAGGCTATACTGTCATCATTAGCCCATAGCATCATCATCACACACTCCACAGCACCAAGGGTGCTGAGGACCACAGGGGGCTACTGCCATGACGAGAGGCTACAAGTAGTTTTCAACTGCTAAAATAAGGATCCTCCCCACACTTCAAGGACAATAAAGGAGAGAAGATTCAAGGACTCTGCTTAGTCAAAGGGGTTCAGGGTCTGGTGCCTAAGCACTATTCTAATTGCAGATTCTAAAAGCAAGCATTATTCTAAAAGCACAAAGTAGGTGGGAAAAGATCATACACAGAAAAAGTTATTTTGTGTTCTGCTTTTTAAATCTGTCTGCTCAGTCACAAGATACATCCTCTGAAACCCTAGGCAGAAACTTCTGAAGCAGGCATAAAGCACTACACTGAGCTCTATCATGAATCTAAGAAGCACAGACCACAGGTCCAGGAACAGCTAGAAATGGTCTAGATAATCTGGGAGGAGAGACCAGTGGTAGATCTAGCCTTAGCCATCTCAAAATCAAGAGTTGGAGGCTGGCAACCCCTTAGAAATCCTCCAGCGCAACTCCCTTGTTTTTAAAGAAAGTTGAAATGATTTGCCCAACTTGAGAAAGCAAAACGGGTAGAGAGTTTAGAATCCAGAGTAAACCACCTCCTTAATCAGGGGCTCATCAGAATCCCAATCATTCTTTACAGGGGTCTTGGTTTCTGAGACCACCAACAGACCAACTATCTAGAAGTCTGACCAGAAGCAGTGTTTATTCTTCCAGTCACTGTAAGTCCTACTCCTACATTTAGTCATCCTTCAGTTCCCAGACCCTCTTAAAGCCACAACCAGCATTTAGAGAAGGATTTCTTCTATTAACTTCAGCAGTTAGCTTCACTCATAAAAAAGAAGCAAATTTTCAAAATTCCATTATGAAGGCTTCTAATTAGTTCCTTTAACACAGGAAAACAACAACAACTACAGACTCCTAGCCATCGCTGGAAGCAAATCAACCTACTGCTCATTCTCAAAACTCCGCTCACTCTTGCTTCTCTCAATCCATGATCATCAACTTGCAGTAACTACTTCTTGGCACAGTGGGTTACAAATTCACTTTTCCTGAAACATTTCTCTAAGGAACCAACAAAAACTATAAATATTTAAACTATAGTCTTAAAGATATTCCTCTTTAACATATACCCACAATAATACCGAAGCATCATTTTTGGCACATATATACATCCACACACAACTCTTCCTCTGTGGCCTCCCTCCCATCTTTGAATATCTTCCCTTCTCTCAGCTCCCTTCTTTCTCTGTCCTCTCTGCTCCTATTTTTATTTCCTCTTTCACTTTCTGAGAGAGCAAAAATAGTAAGTAACTCTATGATACGTAAGTTCAGGCTATGAGAGGGGTATAAGTGGTAGCCCAGGCCTTGCACACAGCTCCCTCCAGCCAGACAAGAAGAGAATCAATCAACATTGTAAGAGAAAAAGCCAGTGAGAAGGGTAACGTGGAAATGGCCCCCTTTCTTGTTATGAGATGACAGTGCACAAGCAGCAGACCAGGTAGGGATGCTGCTGCATGATTCTATGATGTACACCTTGAGCACAGAAGCTAAGTTTAGACAAGCTTGTTACAGGCACCACTCAGCAATGTTCCTCTGCTTTAGTGAAACATCACAGAAGTAATAAATGCCTAGCTTTCCAATCTCAAGACTACAACAAAGACATTTTCAGGAAATGTTGTTAATACACTGAGAAATTTGAAAGAAGCTGGAAATCTGGAGCTGTTAAGTAAAAATATTTATCATTCCAAACATACTCTCTGGGATTTCAAAGCCACCACCAGATGTCACTATGGAAACTGACTTTAAACGTGCATACGGTGGAAAAACCAGACCGAAAGAAAAAAATACAACGGAATTGTTAAAAGAGCTTGACCAATGTAGCTGAAAATACAGTCACAGCAAAAGGATTCATTAATGTCCATGCATTTAATTAGACAGGTGCTGATGTCTTCCCATAGCCTGATTATGCAAAGGTTATAAGATACAGTATTATTAGCTCAAGTAAAATGGTGCAAGAGTAAGTAAAGGTTTCCAAGAATAACTAATTCCTACTACCCAGCGCTGATGGCCAATGGTGCTGTTAACACGAATACTGCCCTTGAATAGCGAAGGCCAGCATTCCCTCCAATTGACACGTGGAGCCAGAGACTTTCAACATAGCAATTTTTAAGGCAAAAGTAATGTCATACGTAGCCATTATACTGCTAAAAATAATTTAAATTACTCAAATTTCCATGGCCATAGAACACCTTTCTTCCTGGAATTTTCCTATTTTCTTTAACAGGTCTTGGCCCCCTACCAAGCCCAGTGTCAAAGCTTTCAGTAACTAGTGCTATTTCAGATTCTTCAACTATCCAACTCAAAAATACTTACAATCGGCAACAATCTGGCAACATAAATTTACAAACCCTACCCTGCTTTCTGATATACCATGTCACATACATTTTTAAAAATTTTTCTAGAACCAAGCTTAAGGCAGCAATTGTATGAACAGCTTCTTTAGTCAATCACAAGAAAAACTTACACATGAAATATAATTTTTGATGATATTTTCCCTGTGGGCAATAAGGGACTGACAGACACTCTTTTCTCCCATTCCATAGTCTCATCGTAAACAGAATAAATCTTTGGAAATAAGTATTTTCCCAAATATAAAAACAATCCTCACTTTAATAGAAGAGAGATATCTTCCACACATCAGAGATACAATATTGTTTCTACAATGAATCCATAAATGGTTACTCAATTTTTTCCTGCTAGTTATGGAAAAATCAGAAGTCCCATAATTGTGCTATTAAGTATTAATCTGCTACAAGACATTCTTTCTGCCTTAAAATTAAATTTAAAAGTAGACTAGGAGCTCCCTATCAAAATGCAAACCCTTTGAGGTCAGAGATTTGTTGTCCGTTTTGTTCAGGAATGGTAAACAGTGGGTACTTATTAAGCACGTACTGAAAGAAGGATGTTCATCAGAAACAAGGTAACTGTGAGAAATGGTCACCGCCAAGGGGGAGCCTAAGGAGACATGATGACTAAATGGAATGTGGGATCCTGGATGGGCTCCTGGACCAGAAAAAGCACGTTTGGTAAAATCTAAGGAAATCTGAGTAAACTACAGGCTTTAGTTAAGAATGCATCAATACTGTTCATTAATTATAACAAACAGACATACTAATATAGGATAATAATAGGGGAAACTGTGTATGGGGCCGGGGCTATATGGGAACTCTATTATCTGCTTAATTTCTCTGTAAATCCACTTAAATTTTTTTTTTTTAAAAAAGATGTCCATCAGAGCTCATAATATGTATATTAATTTGTTTCCTCCTTGTGTGATAGCTTTTTTGAATTTGTTTTTGTCTCATTTTCATTAAATACTAGATTTAGACTGATCATGCTGTTAACATTTCAGCATCTTGATGATACCCTGAGAGATCCTAATATAGACTTAAAAAATCTTACATGTTAGGGCTAAAGGTTTAAATAACTATCCAATTATATATGTTTACATTTTAACTTCTAAATTTACTATAAATTTAAGAAAGACTTTTTATTACTTTTTTTGCCTTGATAATACTAATGTGCAAAGAAAAGTGGCAAAATGAGTTTCTTGACATAAAAAGTGAGATTTCTGAAATTTAATCATTCTTTAAAATGATTGCACCAATTTGACATGGAATATTATCTAATGAATCAAAACCCTTTAATTCTTTTAGAAACATAAATATAGAATATAAATATATAATATATATATTTAATGTTCCTGCCTGCTTCTTCCATTAGTTGGCAAAATTGCATTGTTATTGTTGACTAAAAAAGAGGAACAAATGAGATAAGCGTCTGTTAAACTGAAGGCATTTAAAATTCTAAAATGGCTATTCAGTCCACTTAGGGAATGACTCAGAAGAAATGCTTTCAGCACACAAATAAAAATTTTATACTTCCAGGGCCGGCCCAGTGGCGCAAGCAGTTAAGTGCGCACGCTCCGCTGAGGCAGCCCGGGGTTCGATGGTTCGGATCCCGGGCGCGCACCGACGTACTGCCTGGCAAGCCATGCTGTGGCGGCGTCCCATATAAAGTGGAGGAAGATGGGCACGGATGTTAGCCCAGGGCCAGTCTTCCTCAGCAAAAAAAGAGGAGAGTTGGCATGGACGTTAGCTCAGGGCTAATCGCCTCACAAAAAAAAAAAAAAAAAAAAAAATTATACTTCCCTTCACCTCAAGTATACAAGATATTATCATTTGCCTTACTGGGGCTGGTAATCACAAAACATAAGGAAAATGTAAAGAGTCACGTTTAATGGTTTATTTTGCAGAGAAAAATTCTCTGCAAAAAACAAATTCCAATACTTTTAAAAATAGAATGACATATATATAATTAAATTTTTAAATAAAAATTTTTAAATTTTTAGAATGATATATATATAATTAAACTTAAAATTAAATTTTAAATTAAATTAAATTTGAGACCACACAAATAAGGTAAATACTCCATGCTTTTGGTAATTAAAAAAAAAAAAAGGTGAAAATAAGTAAAATAGAATAAGGCAACTAAGCAGCATCCCTCATGAGCCAAGCAAGCCGCTAGGCAGTATACACTTGCACAGCGCACAGTTCCACAGATACGTCTCTGCCCTCCTACAGCTAAAAACAGAGTAAAGCATGTTGTGAAATTCTCTCTCCAGTTTAATTAAAGACATGGTACTGATTATTACCAGGACTCAATCTTGCAAAACCAATGACTTGCCAGAAGTTTAATTTTTAAGAAGCCATTTGTGATCAGGAACACAGCAAACTCAGTGAAATGATAATGATGATGGTGATGATGATATTATAACAGCAAATACACACGTAGAGCTCATAATAGGCCAGACACTATTTTAAGCACTTTTCATATATTAACTAATTTAATCTTTACAGCAACTCTACGAAGTAGGTAATATGATCATGCCTATTTCACAGATGAGGAAACAGTGTCAACAACTTGCCCAAAGTCACACAGTTCATTAGTGGTGGAACTGAGATTCAGCCCCACAGAGACTGGCTCCAGATAATCAAGCTATCACAACTCTGAGTCCCTGGCTGTGTCCTCTAATTGGAGGGACGCACGAAAGCAACTGAACACAGCCTGCAGTTTCCAGAGAAACAGTCCTGGCTTCAGTGGAATGTAAAAAGCTAGTGACCAGAAGGAAAAAACTGGTTTTGCTGTTTTCCCAACATTTGGGGATCTGGGTAAAGTTCTGATGCTGCAAAAATTTTGTTGTTCTGTGCCATTAAGATATTAAGCACATTCCATAGTATCAGGAGAAAAGGGGGACTGACTTAATGGATAATGGCATATATGATACAGCTCTAAAAGAAGATATGTATATCAATTACATGGAAGAATGTCAGTGATATACAAATTAAGTGAAAAATATAAATCTTTATAAAAGCATACACAGTATGACCTTGGTTCTGTTTAGTTCTGTTTCAAAAATAAAAACCACACAAACACACAACTACATTGTGCAGGGAAAGAAAAAGTCTAGAATAAACAAAGTGATGGAAGGACAATAAAGAAAATCAACCCAATCAACTAAAATAATTTTTTAAAATCTGTAAACTTCTATAATAGTGAATTTTAAGCCATATTCAAAATGCATACAATAAAAAGTCAAATAAAACATAAATACCAGTAGTCCTTTAAAAGTTTTGTTAGTATAATCTTCTTGTTTTATTTTCCCTTTATATCTTAGATATACTTTCATTTCCAAGTATTTATCTCTGTTTCATTTAATTTGAATAGATGTATAATGATGGATATTCTGCTTCAACAATTTAATATTCAAAAGTACTTATATATGAAACTACT
Source organism: Diceros bicornis minor (assembly GCF_020826845.1). Lineage (NCBI taxonomy): Eukaryota > Metazoa > Chordata > Mammalia > Perissodactyla > Rhinocerotidae > Diceros > Diceros bicornis. The sequence continues at coordinate 18,064,849 of NC_080768.1, forward strand.
TACGTAGCTTTAGGTCTAGGAAATTCTATAATTATATTGCCCAGAGTTAGGTCATAAGTTAATAATTAAAGGAAAAGCTTTTTATGGAGTAACTGTCAATCTGTTTTTTCATTATTTGGATTGCCTATTTAAATCATTTTAATTAAAATGTATATCTATCAACTCTTTCAATTAAAACTGTTGCAATAACTTTAAAATTAGCTGAGGAAGCTTTTTGACTTGCAAACTTACTAAAACGTATTAATTAAGTTCATAATCAGATTTTAAGCATCATGTTTTAAGTCCAGGGATTTCTTTAGCTTTGCAAAGAGTCATTCCCTTGACAAGCTTTTCTAAACCCTGTTTTCATGCTTTGCTGAGAAATTATTCCAAGTTCTGATTTCCATGTCAGAATCATTAACATTGTTAATGAGGGCTTTGATGGATAAGCTCTCTTAAAGAGGATCATGCTTGGGTATCAAAAGAATCATTTGAACCCATTTGGACAAAATACATACACAAGACTGCCTTTGGAGGCATTAAAATTCAAAGGATACATTTCACATACACACCAATAGCAATGCTCCTAGCAGTTTGTTTATATTTTAGAAGCTACAGACTTTCAATATGGATTACTCTTCCCACCTTATATTTACTGGACGCACACTCAGCAAACGCTTTATACATGGCATATTGTTTAATCCTCACAATTATTCTGTAAGCTTGGTGGTCTTTCCTCATTTTCCATATACGAATGCAGAGGTTTAGCGCTGAGAAGTTACTGGTCTAAAGTCATTTCTTCATCATCCTAATACTAATAAATTAATCAATGAATTAATGAATTCCCTTACCAGTTAGTCATCTAAGTGCTTACATTTAATAACTTGTTTAAGCTTCAAAAGTTAAGCTGCCTTAAGTTACCCAACTAGTTGCAGAAAAGCAAGAATCCCACACCCAGCCAACTAGCTCCATAGCCCGAACTCATAACCACCAGGGTGCTCCCTTCTGCTTTCCTATTCCTTTGGGATGGCAGAGCTGTGATGCAACAAGATGTCTGACTCTCAAACTCTGGCTCTTTCCTTGTAAGCCTATGTTGGCGATCTGCATAAATCCATCACTATTAATGGAAAAAAAAATCAACACAGCAACAAAAGTTTACAGCATTTGCCCATGGTGGGAGGAAGGACATGACGCAGAGCATAAACCCAAGTAAATGTGGGCCAAACGGATCCCTGTACAGAGTTCAAGAACCCCATGTGACTAAGTTTAGGATAAAAAAGGATATAAAACAAGGATCCAACACTGCTATATATTCAGGAAGTTAGTATATTTATCCTGTCATTTTGTCATATAAAAATGCAGACCAAATTTATATTAAATGAAACATAACAGGTATAAGCCAATACTATCATTGAGAGAATATCATAATTGAGTTGTGAATGCAGTTACTATTAACTTTAAAATACTGAGTGGTGGGAGGCGGATCCAGAGTTCTAACTCTTAAACCAGTTGTACAAGTTTTGTTCAGATAAAAACTTATGTTTTAAGGAATATCCTTCTTTAGAAAAGAAATTTGGGTAATTTTTTAATCTAGTCCCTAATACTTAAATAACAGATTTTTAAAAACTGTGCCCTATAATATCCTCTTCATTAAAAAGGATTTAATGTTGTCTATAGTGGCCTGGATCTTAAGAGAAATTAATCTAGAACCTGGCATTATTGATTTACACCTTCTTTAATTCATTCAACAAACACATGGTTCCTACAATTTGCCAGGCATGGTAAATCTGAGGTGCTAAAGAAACCAAGAGGAGTAAATGGGGTCTTATGGGAAAGAGAATTAAATAAAAGAGTAACGTATTCCCTGGAGGAGCAGGGAAGGAAGGGCAAGGAAGCACACTTGTTGAGAAAAGACAACAAAATATTTTAACAACCAGTTACTTTAATAACTATTTTCCACCTATTTTATAAATATCTCTTACAGAAAGGTCAAATACATCCTTTCTTAGGGTATCAGTCTCTGTCTGAATTTTATGATGCAAAATGTAATTATGTGATTTTTAAAAATAAATTATAGGGCCTGCCCAGTGGTGCAAGTGGTTAAGTGCTCACGCTCCACCTTGGCGGCCCGGGGTTCGCAGGTTCGGTTCCCGGGCGCGAACCGACGCACCACTTGTCGTGCCATGCTGTGGCAGCGTCCCATATAAAGTAGCGGAAGATGGGCATGGATGTTAGCCCAGGGCCAATCTTCCTCAGCAAAAAACAGGAGGATTGGCATGGGATGTTAGCTCAGGGCTGATCTTCCTTACCAAAAAAAAAAAAAAAAAAAAATTTTAATTAAAAAAAATAAATAAATAAATTATAACATCATTCCATTTCATGAGGATAGGGAGAAGATGTGTATATACACTAAATACGGTAAGTTATAGAGATGAGTAAATTTCTTGTGTTAGTATTTTCTAATTTTTGTAAAAGAAATACATGTGTTGCATAAAAATATTTTTTAAACCTATATGTATAAAGGATTAATCCAAAGTGTATCAACAGAACTTAAGAAATTTCAGAAGTGTAAAAGCAAGCTTTAAAAGTTAAGAGTGACTTACAGGTTTCCATAAGCTGAGTAACAACTGCCTGAAACATTTGTATTGCCAAGTATGTTCTAGCATGAGGACAAGGCACTGTTCAGTGATTAAAATGTCAGTTGAAATGCCTCATGCCAAACTCCTTAAAGCACTCCCTTCTAAAGAAGGAATGGAATGAGATTCCTCTGCTACAGTCAAGGATTACACTGGTCACTGTATAAACACAGCTCTTTCCAAGAGACAGTTGTCTCCAGAGTCCTAGAACGCAGAGGCTGGTGGAAGAGCTCGTTTTCCTTTTTCTAAGTTTTGTTTAGGCTTCTACAAAACAGATTCTAAATACAGAAAACTGCAACTATTCATTTTTCTTAAAATAAAACCTAACCCCACATGCAATTCAGCTACGCCAAAAGGAAGATGTGTTTTACATGAACTGAATACCACTAGAAGCAGATAGAAATCCCACTTACTTTTTGGCACACGTGGTAATGGACCTGTAGAAACGTCCCCCTTTCCTACTCACTCCCTAGTGGCATTTTTCTTTACTTTTGATCAAATGAAGAAACAAACCTGTTTTTCTATTAAATTCTATTTTAACCATAAAGCAGTTTTTACATTTCAAAAATTCAAATTATTTTACAAATTGAAAAAGTATAATTTAGAGGCAATATTCAGCTACTTTTAACATTCAATTTGCTGCCAAACTCGATACCTATAAGAACTCAGAAACTTAAGTGAGGCAAAGGTAACCTAGTTATGAATTGACTCACTCACACTGATAACAGGAGAAACTTCGAGTATACCATATTTGATGCTAAAAAACACTTCAAATCAAATCAAACACCTATAAATAACGATCTAAATGCATTGCAAGATTTGACTAAACCTTACTAAGAAGCTCTGTTAAGGCAAAACATCACTTTACAAATACACATAATCCCCTCTCTAACTTAACCCGTTTTCTAAATTCAGATTCTTTTTTAATGAAGAAAGGTGTGAGTGACAGATGTGAACTTATCAGAAGATTTCTGATTTGATATGTTTTTTTAAAAAATCACAGAAGACAGGGCACACCTTTATTTATCAGTGGATTCCATAATTCGAGGGAAACCATCAAGACTCAGCAAATCTCGACTATCCAGTTTACACTCACAAACAGAACAATCACAACCAAGACTGCTCAGTGGTTAACTGTGAAGCAGATACATTAATTATATAATCTGCACTATTTTAAGCCAACAGAAAACAGATTTCATGAAGTATGTAAAACACTGAGTTAAGGCATGTGGAGAAAGATTCTTGCTAATTCAGCTTAGAGACTGTGGAGACGTAATTCTTACTTGAGACAATAAGAGGCTATAACAAGAAAGATTGGTGAGTCTCAAATCACTGTCACATGTCTACATTAAAAAACTAAAGAAAAGAACTGACTTTGGGAAAAATTAAATATACAGAATAAATAATTGCAGCAGTTCCTACACACTGTCCTTGTTCTTAATTCCCTCTTATTGAGGCCAAAGTTATTCCTTAATAAAGTAATAATATACACTTCATTAAAAAGTGAAATATTTTCTCCTCTAATACTCCTAACCATCAATAAAATGCAATGACAATAGAAGACCCGGAATTATGACAATAAACACAGGGACATCACTATAGCTGTACATGTTAGAAAAGTGTATACAATCAAACTAACCATTATAAGAAATACATTCCAAAGTGCACCAGTTAATTACAGCATACTAGTTGTAATTAACTAGTAAAACAGTTACTAAAATGTATGAAATAATATAAAAATATAAATAAATAAAAATAAAACCTTTTTGATGAAAGGTATAATTAGTAGAAAGTATCTTTCTTAATAGTTAAGTAAATGGCAATTCAATAAAATGGAAGTACCTCACATTTTGTTTTGAAAATTATCTGCACTTTCCAAAATACTTTTTCCAAAAACTAAATAAAAACTCAAAATGCGAAAGCCAAAGAATTAATTAATTTTTAAAAATGGTACTTAAATACTCCTGGCCTTTCTAAAGAAGCTCAAATATTTCTAGCTCATAACAGGATATCAAATACATAGGTTCAAAGGAAAGAGGCCAGATGTTCTCAAGTCTGATTGTCATTTTTAAAATGATTTTTTAAAAAAAACGATTCAATCCTAAACGCCTGGATGGATCCGCCTCTTCATTCAACCATTTACGAAAAAGGTGGGGAAGCCAAGGTCTAGACAGTAAACAACTTGTCATTAGGCTGCAGAGCTTGAACCAAAGCCATAACTGGAACCCCAATCTCCTGAACCCTAACTGACCTTCAAGAGGGGCACCCAGTAGAGAAGTGAGATGCTGCCTTAACCCAGCCAGTAGGAGTGGAACATGGTTTCTGATTTGTGAGAGAAATGACTAATACCAGGAAAAGCAAGCGTCAGTGATTCAATCTGAGTTAATGATTTACCACCAAATTCTAAAGCTGATGAAGTACTCCTGGCTCTACCTTACTGCAGTATCAATGACTCTGACTTAATCATACATCCCAATCACTACCCAAGAGTATTACTTGTTTCATAAATGGAGGGGGAGGGCCGGCCCTGTGGCTTAGTGGTTAAGTGCGTGCGCTCCGCTACTGGTGGCCCGCGTTCGGATCCCGGGCGTGCACCGACGCACCGCTTCTCCGGCCATGCTGAAGGCCGCGTCCCACATACAGCAACTAGAAGGATGTGCAACTATGACATACAGCTATCTACTGGGGCTTTAGGGAAAAAAAGGAGGAGGATTGGCAATAGATGTTAGCTCAGAGCCAGTCTTCCTCAGCAAAAAGAGGAGGATTAGCATGGATGTTAGCTCAGGGCTGATCTTCCTCACACACAAAAAAATAATAATAAATGGAGGGGGAAATAGGATTTCAGGAGAATGTAGGTTTTGTTGCCGGAGTTATGTTACTTAAAAGTACTAGTCTTCAAGCAACATAATCAATTCTTCTTACAGTATTCTTGTCAGCTGTCTCAACTCTGCATTTTAATAAATGTGCAACCTTTGGCAATTTATTACTGTCTATGCCTCAGTTTCCTCATATATAAAATGGGGAGGACAGGTACTAAAAAGATTAAGTGATTAGTATAAAAATATAGGTAATTACTACTCAAGTTGATTTTGATGCTTGAGAAGCTAAAGTCAAGTCAAGATTTAGAAAGATTCTTAAAGAGGTGACACCTTAATCCCTAACCTCTGCTCTTACAAGGATGCTACTATTACTCCAGAGAGAACACTGGCTTAACAGAAACCACATTATTATGACGAAGTGTTTCAAACAGAATTATGAGAACCACTTAAAGACCAGGTGACTAAAATACTCCTAGAACTCTGAATTGATATTGCAGAGTGGAAGAAATTAAGACTCCTATGGCAACATTTTCAATAGAGACACAAAACTAAGTTATTTCCGTTGACAGTATAAAAAATGTTACACGTGCACAGCATGCATCAATACCACTAAAGTGACCGCTGAGGTCTATCATAAACTCTACCCCAAACCCCAAGAAAGTACAGAGCTACTTGTATGAGAGACTATAAAGTCTCATTTCAAATATGACATGATAACCAAAACTAGGAAGAATCAAATTAGAAATTTCTGGAGCTAAGAAGGACTACTACGGCCATCGCTGCCCCAGACACTATCTTCTTCCCCATTTATTTTCATCAAATCTTGACGAAGTTTCATCAAATTTCCAGAAATTGTTACAGATTTACAAGTCAAAACAAACCAAGTTCAATAGAAGTCATTCCTAGAATATACTAGGATTACTAAAAAAAATTTAAAGCATAAACTTTGTACCTATATAATTGTTAATCCTTAGTCACCAAATGTAGAAAATTATTAATATCATATGGCGATAATGGACCTTAGAGGACCTCCTTCTCTAAGACCTGGGAAGAAAACCTATGTCCCCACCCTGGTGCAGGAATATGAATCATACACTTCCTAAGATTCTTTTTACAGTATTATTAACTTGCCTTCTGAACTGCTGAAAGTTGTAAATGTCTCTAACCCAAGATTTTTTATGACGTATATGCATAAAGACTTTTTTGAAATAAATAACATGTTTCTGCGAGAAAACAACTTGCTTTCAATGATTTTTTAAAGTAGTTAAAACAGCAATCTTATTTCAAGGGTTTATATCCAAAAGAAAGTCTATTACCAAAGAGGAAAATTGGTTTGGCAAACCATCAAAATTGAAAGGAGCGGTAAGACCAAAAGAGGAGCATTTTCCTTTTTTTCTCCTTGTCACCAGTGATTACCAGCTATCACAGAGGTCCCCAAGGAGACAGGCGCAAGGCTTGGACTGGGAGAAAAATTCACAATAGGACTTCCGGGATAGTAGGACAGTGGGCAGGAGGGAAAAAGAAGGAGCATTGCCACAAACCTGGGCAGGCAAGCTGGCAGTCCTCTCCTCTGTAAGGGCAGGGCTAGTCCCTTCCAGGAGTCTGCCTGCTCTGTACTCCTACCATTGACCTTCAGGCACAGACCACAGCTCCACATGACCTGGCCTCTGCCCTTCTCACCTACCTCATCTCAGACTTCTAGCCACACAAGCTTGTTTGTATTTCGGCGCTAGTCTTCCCTCTGATCAAAAACTGTCTTCCAATGGCTGGCTCTCTATTCTTGTCATTCAAGTCCCAGCTCACATTTCCCCCTTAGAAGTCCTTCTCTCACCACTCAATTTAAAGAAAGGCACGTACACGCTGAAAAAGACCACTCTCACACTGCCCTGTTTATTCTCTCCACAGCACTTCTCAGCTGAAAGCATGTGTTTATCTTCTGATGTACTTGTTTATTAGCTGTCTCCTCTCTCCAGAAAGCAAGCTCCATGAAGACCACAGCATTGTGTATGTTGCACAATGCAGAATCCTCAGTACCTAGAACATGTTCTAGAATGTAGGAGGCAGTCAATAAACAGTAATTAGTGAATGAATGAACTCTTCATCGAGGCCATTTTTCACACTCTGAAGTCTTGTCTCTGTGAAATGCTCCCAAACCTTCACTTTCAAAAGCCACTGGTAATTTCTCCAAAGTTCTCATCCGCCAGAGACTCAAGCAGGATTTGAGATGGCTCATATGCAGACTCTACAGCCACATAGACTTTCCACTCCCTTCTCTCTCCCCACATTCTCATTTCCCCACCACCTCTAGCCAGGGTTCTAGGATAGTCCAATAAACTGGTTCTTCTTCCCAAGGTCACAGATCCATCACTGATCATCAGAGCTTATTCTTTGGCTCTTCATTATCTCTATGCATCTTCCGGAGTTATTAATCTTTTTTAGGGATCAGAGATCCCTCTGAAAATCTGAAAATGGACAAATTCCCGCAGTGACCCCCAAAATGTTCACAGCAAATTAAAAACAAAAATCACAGGATATTGCATACACAATGTTATAAAACTGAATTTTCCAGTTGTTTTCAAGAGTTACGGCACAGTAAGATTACTACTTCATTAATTCCATTGAGCCAACACATACAGGTATTATGTAATTCACTTAAGCAAATAAATGAATAAGCAAATTAATAGTTTAGATAGAACTACAGATATATGTTTATCTACTCAAGAAAATAAGCTAGAATTTATCATGTTTATTGTATTTAAGAATGTATTAAATCTATAAGAAATTCTTCATTCCACAGGAGCCTAACCAACTCATTCAATTAGGTCATTATGAAGTATGTGTATTTGACAATAATAAACTACATTATTTTCTTTTGTAAAATACAAATTTTTAGGGTGCTGGCCTGGTGGTGTAGTGGTTAAGTTCACGTGCTTCACTTCAGTGGCCCAGGGTTCACAGGTTCAGATCCCAGGCGCGGACCTGCACATCACTTATCAAGCCATGCTGTGGCAGGCATCCCACATATAAAGTAGGGGAAGACGGGCACAGATGTTAGCCCAGGGCCAATCTTCCTCAGCGAAAAGAAGAAGATTGGCAACAGATGTTAGTTCAGGGCTAATCTTCCTCACCAAGAAAAAAAAATTTTTTAAGATTTTCTTTAAGTCTATGATCTAGACTTAACTCGCCCTCCAATTACACTATATCCAATCCCCGACTGAGGTTCCACTGCCCAGTACATATTAGGGCTTCTGTGAAGCGAATGCTTTAGAAAGGCTGGGCCTGCCACTGTGAGAGGGAGAACGTGCTTCTGTAAATTTCCTGTTGGCTCTCATACAGGACTCACCAGCTCCTGTTACCTGTGCTTCTCCCCAGAAGAATGTGCCCGCGTTGCACACCTGAACATTCCAAGGCATGGAAAGTGGGACTGACACTTGGCCCATATTCAACAGAATGAAATAACTACCAAGCTTCTTTAGGAAACTTTAAATAACTACCATGTATTTTCCAAAGCAATCAACATTCCTTTCACAAGTGAACGACCATATGTTAATCATTAACTTTGGGGGTAACGGGGAAAAAAAAAAAACTACACGTCCCTTTACCCCACCAGTATTAATGGCAGCACAGGGAAACGCTTTCAGACAAATAATTTGAATAGTGTAACAAAACTAAACAAAAATGCAACAAATCTAAACAAAAAGAGTAACCTTTAGATAGGGTAACATATAAGCAAAAGAGGTGTGATTTTCATTTACTCTTCTGTGTTCGGTTTTGACTAACTGGAAATATCAGTATCTTTATTATCCTTGGCAACTTCTTTTATGTCCAAAGTCAAGTCAGGAATTCGGGAATTCAGCAGGCAGGTCCCATTTGTGCATGAAACACCGTATCTAAAAGGAAGAAAGTCAACCAGCACCCTCCCTAATCCCTCGGGCAAGAAAGGTAAAGTATAGAGCCATAGTCTCAAGGCCAGAAGACGATAGAGAAGCAACCAAGCACATTCCTGTCTTATCCGGCATGACTCGGATTCACCTCACCTTTCTTTCATTACAGGAAGGGCACTCCAAGGGCATCACCCTTAGACCAAACAAAGCATTCCAGAACGACAAAGGCAGTCACATGAAGCTCTTCTCACAGGGAAAGAAAGAACAAGCCTTACATTTCATGAATGAATAAGCTGTAATGAAGCATTTGTCTGCCTCCTTAAATAAAATTTCAAATAGCTGACAGTATATGGAACTACAATCAGAGTGTTAAATGACCACTACAGTGAGAGAGAAAGTTAATAGAGAAGCCAAACTTCCCTATTTTACAGTAAGAATATAAAAGATATGAAGCCCTAAAATTTCCTACTTTAAATGAAAAATCTTCATTAAGATTTTCTTAAAATCACAGATTTTACAACCAGCACAGAGTGTGGCCTGGGATTGCGTTAGTGCTTCTTGTTCTCACTCAGGTAAGGATTACGCAGTCAACATTTTTTCAACTCCAGTTAACTTTTCCCCTGAATACATCTCAGAGGTTCCTTGCTTTAACTTTTTGAAGCATCTAACCAGTAATTTTCAACCTGCATAACGCTTGCTATACAGGAGATTCTGTCATTAAAACAGATCTCGGATTGCCAGAAAGCCGATCTACATTTGGTTACTGTAAAAAACAGTAAAGACTTTTTAACTTCTGCAACAGACTATTTTATTCCCTTCAACTTAGGTAAGTATTATTCTCTCTACTAAAAAAGAAAACATTGGCAGACCCTGGAATCTCTCTGTTCTATTTGTAGGTTGCACCATCACATATCCAAGTTTTGCTTACGTATTTGCAAACATGAGTCAATTTCCAAGCACCCAGGTTGTTAGAATCTGCTATAAGGAAATCTACTTCCCTTAAACAGTCTCACTGTAACGTTACAAAAATACTAAAATAATCAACCTCAGATCCGTACTCTAAATTCTTTGACTCTCTGACTCACTTACGACAATCCCTAAAGCTAGAATTCAAATACGTACAGGAAGCAAGCATTGGGAAATAAAGCCCCGAAGAGCTGTAATCAACCAACTGTTCCATTAAAACAGACAACCACTGTCTGGTTTAGAAAAATAATGGATTTCTTACTTCCAGATGATTAAAGATGCATCCATTCAGCACTGCCGCCTTTAGAATGAGTCCCCCACCACACGTAAGGCTGGTAAGTCTATGTACCACAATTATCTGTAATTTTCTTCACCCAAATTCTGAAGAAACCATGGAGAGATTTTTTTTCTGCATACTTCCTCCATTTTTATCATTTTTTTGGTAAATTAGACTCTAAAAGGCAGTTTTTATGAGTTACTGCAATTACGAGTATGCAATATGAAGCTAACAAAAAATAAAATAGTCGTGAATTTCTGAATGAGTGTTCTTTTTTCCACAGGCTAAATAAAATCACCTCAGCATATTTAAATCATTGTATTAACCTCATAACATCTGGGCCTAACCTGCTGAAATGCAGCATTCTGCTTCAATTACAAATCTAATTTTAATATTTAATTCTTGGATCTATTGCCTAAGTCATCAACTTAAAACTTTATCACTTTGTTCTTTTTTTTTTTTAAACTGTTCTTCCACCCAATTATGTTTTGAATATAAACCTGTGTCTTTTATCTGCTTCATAGTCTTTCCCAGATACTTGAGTTAAGAGCTGTCAAGGAATTGCTTACTGCCTGATAACAGATCTTTGATAATCTGTTCTCAAACTGCCCCAAGAATAAAATAATTTGTTTTAATTCAGTCACTCTGCTGCTGTGTATATATTAGCTATGGACTCAGGATACTGAACTAATTTACAAGGACCACTTAGGGGGGGAAGAGAGAAGAAATTGTATTCTTTGTTTTAACAGTAAAATCACATTTTTTATTTAAAAACCCTCACAGCAGCTAAAATGAGAAATTCATACTAAATATGCTATTTTATAGAGTAAGCAGTTATCTAACAAGTGAAATAAAAAGTAAACCCTCATTTCAGAGTTATTTTTTCCACAAGACTTTTACCTGGCACATAAGAGACGCTCAGTTTTTCAAAAAAATAAACTAACATAGAGAAATAAGCCTTAAGGTGCAACTGGGGACAAAGATCTAAAAAAGCTAAGTTAAATCAGATTGCACTGCCCCAAAAAGTTGGTTTATAAAAATAAGAATTTTTGAACACAGAACTACAGCCACAAAATTAACAATCAATGATGATAGATCCCTGACTGAGGTAATTTTTTTCACCAGCAATATTGGCAACTTCTTGGGTTTCGTTTTTAAACCCAAATATTCAGTGGCAGCAAGAATGCAGAGATGAGTACTCTCAAACTGCTGATGAGACTTTTTCGGGACAAAAACATGGCAATTTGTTTTCTATCAAAAAGCTTTTTGAATTTTTATTTCCTTTGACCCAGAAATTCCACTTCCTGACAGAGAGATATACCAACAAGGAAACAATTTAAACGTTCAAAAATTGGGTATTATTATACATATTACAGTTTATCTCTGTGATGGCATACCATATTACTAAGAATCACATTCTCTAAGCAAACTTAATAGTAGAAGGCTCTGGATATATTAAAAGCAAGTCAACAAAACAGTATGTGTCGTATATGTTTACTTTTTTTTTAATCCAGCACCCAGAGCTATAGAGGTCGGTGCCTAAGTAGTACGTGTGTGTGTGTGTGTGTGTGTGTGTGCGTGTGTGTGTGTGTGTGTGTGTGTGTGTGTACACACAAGTTAGGAAAAAATTTCAATGGTGCTCTAGGCAGTAGAACTTTTTTTATTAAGTTTTTTTTTCCTTCTTTATAATAGTAGTCTACATTTTCCCAGAATTCTACAATGGTTATATATTGCCTTTTTTAATTGGAAAATAAAGCTCATTTTTAAATGCGGTATTCTCTGCCAATTTGGCCCAAATGCTATGGGGAGTCAACTCTTCAAAGAAAAGAATCAACCTTATGTAATCATCTTCAAACTCCCCTTCCATGATCTTAAAGGAGACTTCTAAAGCTAACAGAGGCCCCAGGAGGAAGTAAATTTGCAACTTAACAGATGCACCCACAGAGATATGGCAAGATGCACCTTCAGTGGCTTTGGCAACAATTTCCTCTTATTGTTCCTTCACTCTCAAGTGATTTCCAATTCAAGGAGAAGCCTGAAGAAGTTAATGGGTCCTTAACAAGGACTGGGCTGCCTGAACTGATTCCTGTTCATCAGGTAATCTCCAGACCCCATGTGACCCTTTCACATCGGCTTCAGCAAATCCCCGCAGGGAGGTGACCCCAGGGCAGCTCTGTTTTCAGCAGACCAGGCTGTGACCTAATCAATAGGGTTCCAGGCAAGACAATCCCTACATTCAACAGTCCTGAAGAGCTGAAGGGGGGGTGGGGAGAAAGTTCGAGCTTTATTGAGGAATGCCATTTACCTGTCACAGTGAGGGTTCACCCGGCAGGGCTTAAAAAAAAAAAACCCCAGCTGCTTCAGCAGATTCCCAGCCAGCAGCCAGCACAAAACAAACATATTTACTTAAGCTTCATTCACAACTTTTGATGTGAAATTGCTGAAGCCTAAATGGAAACAGGTAGATCTGGGAGAGACAAGGGTGGCAAAGCAAGCTTCACAGTCTGTGTTCCTTTAAACGCCTGAAAAGTATCATGACTAGAATAAAGTCATGTGCACATCCCAAAATTTACCCAGAAAATTCCACAATCTGAAAATGTGATCTTTTTAACTCTGAAAAGAATAAATCAAGACTGAAACAACACAAGAGCAAACTTACGGAAGAGGGACTACATTTTATTATTGCCCTTAATTCCAAAGAGAAACATGAAAAATATGGGTTTTGAATTAATTACACAGATTAACAATTTTGCAAGCGCATAGGAACTTGTTGGTTAATTACTAAAGGTTTCACTTCACTTGGAAATGGTGGACCTGGTCTAATGAAATCTTTTGGAAAATTACTCTGTAAAATATTGTCTTAAGACATCATATACTTTCACATAAAGGTTTATGTCTCATAGGTCAAATCAAATTAGAATTATGCTACCAATCCTAAATATGCCTCAAAAAAGCAATTTGAATGGGACAAGTTTAATAACAGATGTTTACCCTGAAAAAAAAAAGACACGATTCACTCAGAATTTTACAAAAGCTATCACTGGACAATTTTTAATTGAAAACAAAGTTCTAATTTGAAATTAACTGTTAGATTGTTTTCCTACATCCATTAACACAAAGCAAGAGAGAGTGCAAGTCAAATGATTGCAAAATGAGTTGCCATCTAGCTTTGACATTAGTTTAACATCACAAGAATTGCTTCACTGTAATATTTTAAAAGCCATACCAGGATCTAGGCCATCAGCATCGTTGACAAAGGAATTTTCTGCAACACCAGCATAATGGGTTTTTAACATCCTCAATGAATACCATTAAAGAGGGTATGTGGCTCCCACACAAACTTAACATGCACAACTGCTTAACTCTTTCCTCCTCCCCTTCCCACAAGGGTACATACACCAAACAGCCATGGAGAAATCGACCATGGCGCCATTGCATCACCTGGGTGACTGAGATTTGCTTTAAACTGACAAATATTCTTTAAAGTAGTGAACTCTACATAAGTCTCTAAACCTGCGCTGTGGTAATGGGCACATGAAGAGGGGCTGGTCCAAACTAAGACTCACTTTAAGTGCAAAATACACATTGATTAAAGACTTCATTTGAATAAAAGAATGTCAAAGATCTTATTCATAGTTTACGTTGATTACATGCTGAAATGATACTCTTTTTGAAATGTTGGATTAAGTAAAATATATTACTGAAATTAATTTCACCTATTTTTTTATTGTGGCGACTAGAATATTTAAAATTATATATGTGGGCAGTACTATTGAGCAGTGCTGCCTTAACCTGTTAAACTGACTCCTTTGAAGATCTGAAAAATAAAAATAAAAGTAAACATGGGCAGAATTTACACAACTGTGCTAATATAAATTGTGAAAATCAGTTCTTTTTTTTCATCTGGGCACTTGTATCTAAATAAAATGCTAACAATGGAATTTTTAAATTTTTACTTATTTATTTTTTTGCTGAGGAAGATTCGCCTGGAGCTAACATTTGTTGCCAGTCTTCCTATATTTTGTATGTGGGTCACCGCCACAACATGGCAGCTGACGAATGGTGTAGGTCCGTGCCGGGAACTGAACTCAGGCTGCCAAAGTGGAGCATGCCAAACTTAACCACTAGGCCATGGGATATTCCAGCCCCAACAATGGAATATTTTAATAAATGCTTTTATGGTCTATCCTGGGACGTGAATTGTTTTGTTGTGTTTGTTTTAGTTGACACAGGTTGTCCTAGTTAGGTGCCTATAATGCAGGATCGTCTCTAATCCCAAAATAAAGAATTTAAAACTGTTATTCTCTTAGATAAAATTATCTTCTGTATACTATATTTCAAGATTCACTAATTATTAAAATATCAAATGTTAGGTCAGCCTTTCTAGATTAGATTCCTAATGAACTTCTGTTATAGAATGAAAGAATGTTGTTAGATACAAGACCATTCATTTTGATATTTAATGATCACTGAACTCTCCTTCAGCAATAAACAATGAATAAACATTTATGCTTTACTGAGGTCACATCATTTTTTCATCTCTAATGATGCTTATTTTTACTTGTTTGTTTTTCTGATCACTTTCAGGGGAAGAATACTAACCAGGGTTTAATTACATCTTCTCTAAAAATCCTGTTAAAGTTTCCTTTTCCATGTGTATGTCAGTGTGCTCAAATATATTAACTCCCCAAATTCCCAGACAGAAGCATAAGGATGCTGAGTGAGTCAGCACAGTTGAGTTTCTGTTTCAAATCCTGAGAGTTCTGTTTCAACTCATCATGGCATTTCCCCACTTACTCTGTTGCATATATGTCCCATAACAACTCTAATACAAGCTAAATTTAGCACAATACTAAATGGCATTAAACTACCTCCGTGAATTATTTTTAATACATTTCCATTTAAACTGAAACTTGAGCAGAGATATCAGGGATGTGTATGAAGCCTGAAGATACCAAAGCAACACTCCTATATTCTCTCTCTACCTTGGTTTCTATTTTTATGTCCTTCAATCTTCCATCTACTTCCCATTCCATTTTGCCGCGTCTTCCAACCTCTAAGAGAAAGCCCTAAATAAGTGAAATAATTTGTGACAAATTAATTAGCAAGAAAAGTGATGCTAATGAGCAAAAATAACATCTGCAAGCCAAAGCTATTGTGAAGAATTCCTTGCTGCCTTTTATCCCTTAGTATCTCTTCCACTGGCATTAAAATGCTGTTCAAAAATTGAGATTCTCAAATTCCCTTGGGGGCAAGAAACTTGAGAAATCTCTGTAACAGAAACTGAAATAGAGAAGGAAGAGAGGACTATTGCTTTGGGATCTTCATGCTTCACGCATACTCCAGGTATCTTTGCTTAAGTTCTAGCTTAAATGGAACTATATTAAAAATAACTTGAAGAAATATTTTAACACCATTAAATGATTTAAGAGTATTAAAAACCTTAAGTATAGCAGACTATGTAAGGTAGAAATTTTTTAAGACTCCAGAGATAGATATTTTCACAGACAATTTTCAAAAGCCTTTAAATTCCTATGCACATTTAATATCCAAAAGGAATTTCCTCAAAGGGAAAAATCAGGTAAAGTGTCTCTATGGTAGACTAAAAAATGAACGCAATACTTTGCAACTCCTCCCATCGAGAGGTGGAGTCTAATTTCCTACCTGTTGAATCACTTGACTCAGCCAATAAAATGTAGGAGAAGTGATAATGCATGAGTTCTGATGGGAGGCCTCAATAGATACTGCTGCTTCTGTTCTTCAGCTCCTGGAACCATCACGTGAACAAGCCCAGGCTAGGCTGCTGGCTGATGCCAGACACAGGGCCTAGTACCCCCTGCCCCCAGCCAACATCCAGCCAACATCCAGCCAACTCCCAGGAGCGGAGCCACCAAGCTCATCAGCAAATGACCCAACACAGGAGCGAGTCCAGCTGAAACCAGCAATGGAAACCACCCCACGGAGTCCAGCCCAAACTGCTGACCTACAGAACTGTGACCTAAATAAACAGTGGTTGTTTGAAGCCACCTAAGTTTTAGGGTGGTTTAGCCAACAGAAGTCTAAATAACACAGTTCTCTGTGATTTCCTTCACAGTATTTAATATCAGCCCAAATATAATGAAAATTTCAATTCAGCTTTGGATTTGTCTGCACTTCAGCCAGAGTCTTCTAATCTCCCTCATCAAACCTAACTTAACCTGGCCATCATCCCCCATTTCTTACAACTCTCAGCTGTTCTCGGGCTCTAAATTCGCCTCCTCTGAACAGATCTCTCCCAAATACGCAAAGAAAAATGTCCGCATTTTTTCTGCCCTTCCTTTAATTATCCTAAGGAGTGACTTATAAATTAGAAAAACAAAGTTAACTGAACTAGCTACTGCTAACTGTCTATTTATACGGAGGTAAGGTTTAGAATCAGACACCCCAAGCAGTAAGAAAAGTAGACAAAGAACAAATAAGAGTTTAAAAATTTTTTCTATTTAGATGCAGTCAAGAAAATATATTTAGTTTTTGCATACATTATTCTCCTTAAAATAGTCTGATCATTGAATTTCCCTTAATTCAACTAGGCTTTAAAAGAAGGTTTGCTCATAAGTAAATAGCACCCCATCAAGAGAAATAACCAAGAGACTTAAAATACACACAAATAGCTTCTTAAAAGGGCACATTTATATGTGCTCAATTTAATCCAAGAAACTGACAATTTCAAAAATACTCTGTGAATCTCTAGAAGTAATTACTTCTTTTAAGCTTTAGGAAATTCATCAATAACGATACTAGCAAATAAAAATAGACCCTACTAATCTGAAAGTCTTTCAAGAGTTCAAATTTTTGCCAAATAATGTACAATGTAAATGGGTATTCGTCTTTTCTACTTAAAACAGAAGAAATATTTCTCAATCCAGAAGATGATATAGGCAACAGCACCATTCTACAGCCCAAGAAAACAACGACTAACCCAGGAATATGCACCTAGAAAGCCACAGAACTTAGGATTTCCAGTTCTAGGCTTTGGTACTCATTCTGACAAATGAAGTTGCTTCTAGAGAAGGCAAAACATCAACAAAAAGAAACTCATTGCTACTGAAGTTCTATTGGGGCTATTGTTCTAATTCTTTTGTTCTTAGATATTTTGGAGGTATAGGAAAGAGGGTATTTTAAGTGGAAAGGCAGTTTTAACTGCATTAAAAGAACAAGCAGACCTATGGCCCATGACACTTTTATTGGGTATAAAGAGAGAAAATTCTAGGGGCCAGCCCAGTGGCGTCGTGGTTAAGTTCACACGCTCTGCTTTGGCGGCCTGGAGTTCACAGGTTCGAATCCCGGCACGGACCTATGCACGGCTCATCAAGCCATGCTGCGGCAGCATCCCCTATACAAAATAGAGGAAGATGAGCACAGATGTTAGCTCAGGGCTAATCTTCCTCAGCAAAAAGAGGAAGATTGGCAAGGGATGTTAGCTCAGGGCGGATCTTCCTCACCAAAAAAAAAAAAAAAATCTAATTGGGGGCAGAGAACAACATGAAAGGTCTTTCCTAGTAATAGTTACTTAGCTATGTGTTTCCTTTTAATATTTTATAATAATATATCTCAATTTCAAATTGTCCTTGTCCTTGAAGTGCCTGCTGGGTGCCCATGCCAGGCACAGGTCTGGGCACGAGCCACTCAGGGCTGAACACAGCAGAGTCCCACCCCACAGGGCTGATGCTGTTGTGGAAGTAAAATGACAAAAGCAGATTTTCTTAATATGTTAAAAATGATTCATAATATACACTGTATGTAAAACACATATTTAAAAAATCGTGAGCGTTAAATTACAAAACTTCATAATCTGTAGATGTGACATACAACACTGGGCTAATTAAAACCAAACATGGATACTATTCCTGTTCATGCTTTCCTCATCAACTTTCATCTTCCACGTGAGGTTATCACTCTACTAAGGAAAAATACTTCTTTAAAATAATTTTTAGATCTATCTAAAAAAATTTGCTTAGATCTATCCTTTAAAAGTAATGGGCTTCCATTCTGATGCCTCCACCAGCAAACTAACTTTGGTACTTCAATGGCAAACTCATCTTTTTTTCATTTAAAAATGGAAATACTTTCAGCTAAGCAACAGATCAAAAGAAGAACATCACTTATAGGGCTTATCAAACATTTATTGGGTTTATCAAAAGATGAACATCACTGAATGACTATTTCCTGAATACCAACAATGTGCCAAGCACTGTGATAAGAGAAATAAAGATGTTTGAGACAGCCTGATGTCAAGCAACTTTAAGAATAAACAGACAAGTAAAAAAATTAATAAATATGGGCTGGCCCAGTGGCATAGTGGTTAAGTTCACACACTCCACTTCAGTGACCCGAGGTTTGTGGATCTGAATCCCGGGCGTGGACCTACACACTGCTCATCAAGCCATGCTGTGGTGGTGTCCCACATACAAAATAGAGGAAGACTGGCACAGATGTTAGCTCAGGGCCAATCTTCCTCACCAAAAAAAAAAAAAAAAAAAATTATAAAAAGCTAAAAGCAAATGGATTTTAGTGAATCTTTTAACTAAGAATTTATGGTGGAATTGCTTTAAAATATTTTACAGTTAATTCAAATTTAAAGTCATTTTCCAAAAAGCTATTTTCAACTAACAAAATGTCTTCAACTTGTGATTAAGAAAACACATTACTTCATGAAAGACTGAAAAATCACTGTTTACAGAAACTGACCTCCACAGAGGTCAAAAAACATCTTGACTAGAAATGATATGAATATCAATGCTTGTAAACCATAGACTAGAAAATTTTCCCAGATATACATTTATTTCATCTTTCACTGTAACATTACAAGGAACGCCTTTAAAAACAGGCATTATTTATCAGTTTTTTCCTTTGTACTGAATAAAGGACTATTTACAAAACTAAAACAGTTTCTTAAATCTCAAATGCTCTGAATTTTAAGTTCATTTAAATAAAAATCCAGTCTGTCAAGAAAGTTAACTTTATTATTAGAAGTCTGAGTCTTCTGACAGATTATTTTACCTTAATAAATAAAGGCACCCTAGTTGAGCAACAGAGGGTTTCCATGGTAAGTTGGCAACACTAAAGATCAAATCCTGGCCTAGAGGGCTGCTTAACTTAAAAATAGTTATACAGTGTATTATATTTACTATAATGATTTTATTACAATTGTCTTGTACGTGGACACAGGGCTATCTGATGATACAGGCTTGTAAAGTACAGGTTATATTTCACTTGGAAACAGTCTTGAAAGACAGATTTCTTGAACCATTTTAAGCGCATGTACAAACATATAGAAAAGTGATTTCCATTTGTCCACTGTAAAGGTTTATCTACCTCACTAACAAAATAGAAATAAAACCTCTGTATAATAAGCGTATATTAGACTAAGTGCCATATAATATATAAAGAAATACTTTCAAATGCTTGTCACTACCACCGTCACCACAGTTATCATCATCATCATCATCATCATCACCACCACCATTCTCCTGGCTCTCTGGTCCTCCTTTATGAGAACTTGTGAGGACTGGCAGCCCTGCCACCTCTAGGGGATTTAAGACAGGGGTCCAAGGACATTGAGGATCCATGAACAGGTTCATTCAGCACTTCAGGACCCGCTAGCATAGTAACCAAATCACTGTGTCTCTGAAGACACAATATACAGCTTTCAACAGATTCTCAAAAGTTTCTGTTATGCCAAAAACACTAAGAACCACTATTTTGGAGGTCTAGAAATAGGTATCCTGGTGGTAGAAAAAAGGTTTCACTCAACCATGATCATGCTACAATCGTTCGTTTGTTTGAACAAACAAGGGCTCCGAACTGCTATGTCAGCCACTGTGCTCAGGAGAGGGTAGAAAAGGGAGCAAGACTGTGCTCTGCCCTTGAGTTCTAGGAGACAGATGAACAACGCCCCGAGTCATACACGAAAAGAGAATAATGTAGACCAAGTGCTGCTGGAACAAAGACGCCAAGACTAACTACCTGGGTCTCAGGAAAGGCTCCCAGGAGACGCAACCATGGCTTATTAGGCCAACCTAACAAGTATTTATTGAGTGCCTGTTACACGAATCTAGTAGTAAAAGATTTAGAATCTACCCACACAAGGAGCTGACAATTTAGAGGAAAAAGGACATGTAAATAAAAAACTACACTAGAGTGATACGATATTGTCAAAAAAAGAAAAAGTACATACAAGAAAAGAAGAATTAGCTCCATATGAAGGAGGCTGGTCAAGAAAGATTTATTAAACAGAGTTAGGGATAATAAGAGCTGATCAAGTGGTCAATGGGTTACCCAACCACGGAGAGACAGGAGACAATGAAGCACAGAGGGGTTGAGGGCGGTGTGGGGTGGGATCGGCTCCATTTGGATGAAGCACAGGGGGTAAGTGGGAGCTGATGAGGGGAGCACCCACAAAGTCAACGGGGAGAGGGAGGCAAGTCTATTAGTGCATTACAGGCTATGCTAAAGAGCTTGGACTTTGTGTCACAAGAGACACAAAAAGGTTTTAAGGAGAAGTCCATGTGAGATGGAATGCCTCTGCTCAAGAATCATCTCTGCATTACCAGAATACCCTCAAATGCGTCACACTTTAAACCACATTAATTTCTATTAACACTACATAATTAAAAACATGTCTATTTCAAAATTCAATGGCACAGAGTCAACATGTATCTTAATCCCCATTATTTGTCATATCTTTATAATCTAATATAGCTATTACATGAACAGAGTATATTACCATCTAATTTTACCCATGAATTACTGTGATGATCTAATGAGGCAGTCTACGTAAAGAGCTTAAAATAGGGCTGATACACAGTAAGCATTAAATAAATGTTACCTATAACTACATACTGATGTGATGAAGAAGAACTCACCAGTGATAAGAAGATAATATGGTTAAATTATCACAAATTAGAAAGAAGTCTTAAACTACGGAAACAGCAGGGTAACTTTTATCAAAAAAAAGAAAAAATCTATTAGGCTACAACTAAAAAGACTACGTTTAGTAGACTTTCCCTAGCAGAAACAGACAAGTCTAAATAATCTCTTTCAATAGGTCAGTTCACTCAGCCACTTGGAGGCCTAGCAATGAAATAGGTTCAATACAATATCAGATATCCTAAGGAGAGATCACACAGTTTAATTGGCAAGGCAAGTTCATTGATAAGACTGGCCCTGGACATCTATATGTGAATAGTTTCCTAGACTTACGATCACTGCTCTTAAACTGGCAAACCGCCAATTCACCAAGGACAGGCATGTGCCGTTGAAGAGCAACCTTTCCAAGACCATTTACTTCTAGTGACAAAGACATGAAAGACTGTGCTTTGTGGCATTATGTCTTGTACAGTGAGCATGCACTATTTATAACCAACATGGTTCGATTTTTTTGAAAAAATAAATGCCATAAAGGTAGTTGCAAATTACACAGTACACAAAATATAAACTAATACATAACAACAACTTGACAAATCCAGCCTTATGAACTAAAATTATCCACAAAGTCAAAACAACAGGAACTAAATGATTAAGAAAAAAATCCAACATGGACAAGTACCTGAAGATTTAAAATCTACACAATTTTCATAATTGGGCAAGGTAGGCAATATGGAAGAACAGACCAGATATTAATTGAGCATTAAGTCACTATACACATAGGGCACTCATCAAGTTATGAACACCCAACCCTTAGACACTCTTAGAACATAAAAAGGTTCCCTGCCAAGAGGGCTGAGGAGAACAGCATCCACTGGCTTTCTTGCCACATTCCAGATGGCTGGTGAGGACAGGCGCTGAAGCCAAGGCATAAGGAGGACAATGCAGAGAACAATTACTACAAGTAACCTGCACTCAAGGAGAAAGTGCAGGTTAACTTCAGCTACCCTGTGGGTTACATTGGCTCTAAAGGTTAGCCAGGACCCTAACAACCATCTAAAACATTGTTTAGATGAGAAAAGGCTCCAATTAACATTCTGTACAGTTCAGACAGGCAGCACTTTTATTTATGACAAGATCACACTTTCACAATCGCAAACACAGGCACGACGTCTGTCCATCTCAACTGGACAGTGAAGCTCATTATCTACACTCAGCATGACTGACCCACTACTAATGACTTCATTGGAATAATCTTAAATGGTGTAAATGTCACCACTGTGTAACTTTAAAATCTTGTTCTAAATGTGCTAAAGAGAAATATATCACTCCAAGAAAAAATGATGGAGGAAGATTCTTAAGATTCAATACTCCTTTTCAAGAGCAAGGCTCAAATCTAGGACTCAAGTCTCCAGCCCAGCCCAATCCAGTTCAGCCCAGAATCCCACTCAACTGGTAGTTTTCAAACGGGCTCCCTTAGAACATCTCAAGATCATTCATTAAAGGGCGAGAGGCAGTAAAAGGTAGTGCTTGCAGGCACAGGCTGGCAAGTTCTGCCACTCAGTACCCAAGTGGTCTTAGGAAAGTTACTTAACCTCCCTGTGAAGGCTTCCTCATCAATGATAACGTAACATAGGGATAACCATCTGTCGAGTAGTCGTGAGGATTAAATAAACTAATACATATAGAGCGCTTAGCAGCTGGTTCTAACACTCAGTAAGCGGCTGTGGTTTATTATTAAATTGATGCCCTTCATCATTACTATCACTGTCATTGAAAGCACGCAGCCAAAGACACTGTATTTTAAGTTGTTTCTATCCCATCCCCTCCAGGTCCCTGGCCCTTACACATCATTTAGGATTATACAGGCACTGCATAGCTTCATTCATCACCTTCTGCCTCACAAGATAATACCACCTGAATCACAGTTCACCGAGCTTGATACTCCAACTCCTCCCCCAGCCAGTATCCAGTCAGTACTTAGAGCATCAACTTATTAAACAGAATACAAATAACTAAAGAAAAGCTGATCCTCTGTTTTCTCTTAAAACAAAATGGAATTTCCTTAGGATTTCTAATTAGATTCTATTTTCTCCTTAAAATCCTCCTGCTTCAAAGGAGGATCCTTTCCCCATGCCCTCCCTGCCTTGACTCAGATTCACACACACACAAAAGAGCAGATTTTTACTCCCAAACACAGCAACAGCACATTATCATAACATAATTTCTGCCAAAGTCTGATTTTCAATCTCACTGTGGCTAGGAAATCAGTTTCTTTCTCTTCAATTCTGCTAGGAAGAGAACAAAAAGTAAGAACAGGACAGCAGCTGCTGCCCCTTAAGGGAGGAGACAGCAACACAAAAGCCCTTTCACCAGCGAATTTCTTAACTCCCTCCCGGGGCCTCCCACCAGTATCTATTTAAGTTCCTGCTGCCAGGAATTCTGGACCCAGCTCCAATTGAGGAAATTGGTCCCACCACAGTAGACCACACTTCTAACAGCCGCCCAGCTCTTAGCCACTCTTACAGATTTTTTTGGTCATGATACTTGAGCCCATTAATATCGTCTACATTCTATTTCCTGTTACAAGAGAACAGGCCCTAGGGAAGAACACAGGTCCCTGGTTGTAGGCAGAATATCCTACTTTAAGTTGGGAAAAGGTTTTTTTTTTTTAATTTGAATGAATATTAAAATATTATAATATTCAAGTATTCAGAGTTCTGCCAAGCCAGACAGAAACCATTTCCTTGTCACTGAGGTCAACAATAAGGTAAACCTGGATTGGAATTCCCTTCTGCTCCTACTAAACAAACCCGTTCATCCTGCGTCCCCCTAACTAAGGAAGGCCAGGAGGCAGTCCCCAAATGGGTAACACAGGAAGGGTGCAATAACACTCCCCCATAATGAGAATGGAGCCCTGTTTCCTTAAGAAAAGCTGAGTGCTTATTTTCCCTCCCCTATTTCATGAATGGTGATTTATCTTGTTGCAACAGCTGTACTTCCATATTAATCCATTCCAAGCCCTTGCATCCAAATGTAACTTTCAATCCTGAAACCATGATTGGGATTCTAAGAGTAACACAGCACTAATAAGTTTAGAAATTTGCTCTTATCTTAACAAAAAACATGGGCTCTCCAAATAAGTAGAGTCAGAAGGGGGAAACACTCTTACCGGGCTGCATTATACTAACAGCCAAAAACTGAACCAAAGTACTCTAGATGAAGGGAAAACATACTGAAGGGCATCCCGTTACCATTCACACATCAGAGGAACAGACCTCAATGAAGCACTGCTTCAACACAAGTTTCTAGCAACAATTAAAAACATCTTTTGGCCGAGCATTTTTCTAAACATAGCCTTAGTTTTAAAACTTAGCAAAAAGCTGCCAACTTTTTATTGGTGCTCAAATAATAATTAACTTGGATTGGTACCCATCAGCTCAGAACACTAAGCTGAATCCACTCCACAAATCTCCAGGAGGGATGCTCAAGATTCTGTTCTGCTCAACTGTGAGGCTTACAACAAAGCAACCAGGGACATATTGGAAGTGAGAACGGGGTGAACGCTGAGAAGCATAAAGTCAAATCAAAACCGAAACGTGAAATTGCACATGCTTCAAAGATACTTACTCCACCACCATTTCTGTTAAATCTGCTTTATAATCCTCACTGTAGATTTTAAGGAGACAGAAAGTGGGAGGATCTTAATTAGAGCACTGGAGATGGGCTCGCTAACAAGACCGACTTTCCAAATAATTTTTCACATTACACTTTACCCTTCCAAACCTCAAGTGGACAAGCAATCATGTGGGCAGGGATTTGTCAGAACAGTTCATTAACACCCAGAGGCCTCTCCAGGAAAAGCATATGATTCAGTGAGAGATTATCAGATAAATCAAATGACTGTCACCCCCACATGGCAATTACATTTTACCTCCCTGAAACGCCAATTAGCAAAATAGGTACAAAGAGCTAACAGGGCTGTGCATTCAGCTACCTATTTTAGGTAATCCATAGAGCTTCTATTTCTAAAAAGACCACTTTCCAGGGGATGTTTCAAATTTAAGATTTTTTAAGGAAAAGGAAGGATAGCAAAAATAGTAAGAGCTAAATTTACATTGCTGAATATGGTCTCTGTTCTACGAAAAGCATACAAATGATACACATATTTGACAATGTCAAAATAGGTAAACGATTACAAAAACTTGGTTGTAGTCCTCAACAACGCTATAGTTCTTACCTTTGCTTGTTTCTTGGTGAGGAAGATTGCTCCTAAGCTAACATCTGTTGCCAATCCTCCTCTTTTTGCTTGAGGAAGATTATCCCTGAGCTAACATCTGTGCCAGTCTTCCTCTATTTTGTATAGAGGACGCCACCACAGCATGGCTTGATAAGCGGTGTGTAGGTCCGCACTCAGGAGTCGAACCTGAGAACCCCAGGCCACAGAAGCGGAGCGTGTTAACTTAACCACTACACCACTGGGCCAGCCCCCAACACTGGAGTTCCAAGTCAAGTCAAAGGCAAGAAGCAAACAATTAAGTGAGCAGGTTCTTGGTGTCCACAGCCAAAGCAGTCCTGTGCAGCCCGCTATCAATTAGTCCAATACTAAATACATCACTAGAAGAGAAAAGAGCCCAGCAGACATGGGCAATGAGCAGAGACTGAAGTTCTAGAAAGGTGCTCATAAACCTGACCTGAGCCAGGCCAACTCCATTTCACACTGAGCTTTAGGGCTGTGTCCTATGGGGTCCCCACTGGTGTTCCTGAACTGCCTCTGCTTTTCTGCATCTCACAGGCACCTCTCCACACTTCCAACCTGCCCCAAAAATTAGTTAAACAAACCCCAAATGAAAAATCAGCATACCTAATTTTAGTATTTCTACTGCACCAAACATACTGACTTTTCCTGAAGGAATTCTACACTACAATTCCAACTGTCTTGCCAGGAATCTCTAGAATAACTTGGGCTGATAATTCTACTGCCAAAAATATATCTTGTAACGTATACCAGGCCAATGTGTAAATATTATTATATCACTTTTATTCAATTTCAAAAGCATATAAACATAGGGGCTGGCCCGGTGGCGCAAGCGGTTAGGTGTACGCGCTCTGCTGCGGCAGCCCGGGGTCCGCTGGTTGGGATCCTGGGTGTGCACCACCGCACCGCTTGTGAAGCCATGCTGTGGCGGCGTCCCATATAAAGTGGAAGAAGATGGGCATGGATGTTGGCCCAGGGCCAGTCTTCCTCAGCAAAAAGAGGAGGATTGGCAGATGTTAGTTCAGGGCCGATCTTCCTCAAAAAAAAAAAAAGCACATAAACATAAATCTATTGTACACTACGTATTCTTCCTCTGTAAAGCAAGGACTACAGAACAGATGACCTAGAAATTTCCAACTTTCCTCTCCCCTTTAAATCTCAATATTTACACAAATACATATCAGTTTTTTACATAATTACCAACCCCATTGCACACAATCCCAGCTCATCGCCTGGCATGCCACTAAGTTACCACTAGAAAAGTCTGGCACTGCCATTCAGCTTGACAATTACTATAGATCTATTTCAGGATACTGCTTTGGTTGGTTATTTTTTTTCTTGGTAGTGAGACTATTCCAATCTCTTAAATTTATAGGCGAAAAATACCAGTTTCTAAATGAGTCTTTACAATGCAACAATAAGAATACTCTTTTCACTTAAAGCACTCAAAAGACTGCTCATATAATTTAAGTCATCAAGGGAATGTAAATTAATATTTTGGTTCTACAGTCATGCACTGCCTAACAATGTCTTGGTCAAGGACGAACCACATATACAACGGAGGTCCTATAAGATGAGTACCATAGAGCCTAGGTGTGTAGTAGGCTATACCACCTAGGTTTGTAAGTACACTCTATGATGTTCGCACAGTGACAAAATCACCTAACGATGCATTTCTCAGAATGTATCTCTGATGCCCAGCGAGGCATGACTACATCTTCTATCTCAACTTTAACTTGTAATAGTTCCTTTGTAGGCTTTCACAGCCCACGCTAGAAAAGAAAAAACAGTAGAAATAATTGTCCTTAGGAAATTCACAAAAATAATTCATAGTTGCAGCTTCAATTCTTAAGTTCTGGGTATTTTTCTACGGTGACACTGTACCTGAAAATTCTAATTTATATCAGAGACTACGACCAAAAAAAACACATATATTCTACTCTCCAGATGAGTTATTACTAACTGCTATTGGTTATGCTATTTTCTCTCGAATTTAACTATTATGGGTATTTTAGATGAGTGCTATATAATTTGTGGATATATCTAACACATGCTAGTGTTATATAATTCTTTATAAAAAGAATCCCTTGAATAAATAAAAGCACATTAAAAATATTATAGCTTCTAAAATAACTTATTTCTAGGACAATAATTATATTTTTCATGGGCTATATACCTATTAGATGTGGGAGTTGGTGCTGGGATAGATAACGACAACAATTTATTTGTAGTATTACTAAATATAAACTTAAATGTAATTTAAGTTTTAAGTATTAAGTTTTAACTTAATAAGAAAAACATCCTTTTAGAATGGACATATTCACAAAGAAAACATCGATGAGATGAACAAACTGAACTCCATCTATGGATGACCGGTGCTGTGATTACCCAACTGCCTTCTATCTCCACTACCATTCTCAGAGGAAAGGACATTCAAAGCCAAAATAACCATTAATTTACTCATTCATTCTCTTAACATTTAATGAGCAGCTTCTATATGCCAGGCACTTTTTTGTTGAGGACAGAAAATGCATGAGCTAAAATCCTGTCCTCCAAGGTGGTTTGGGGCTGAATCGTGTCCCCTAAATTCATGTGTTGAAGCCCTAATCCCCTGTACCTCAGAATGTGACTGCTCTTGGAGAAAGGGCTTTAAAAGAGATAAATAAGTTAAAATGAGCTCATTAGGGTGACCCCTAACGCAAAATAACTGGTGTCCTCATAAGAAGAGATGAGGACACAGACGTACAGAGGGAGGACCATGTGAGGACACAGGGAGAAGTCAGCCATCTACATGCCAAGGAGAAAGGCCTCAGAAGAAACCTACCCTGCCAACACCTTGATCTTGGACATCTAGCCTCCAGAATTGTATGAAAATAAATTTCTGTTCTTTAAACCACCCAGTCTGTAGTACTTGTTATGGCAACCCTAAGAAACTAATACAAGGGCTCACTCACACTCCATCAGGGGAGACTGACATGAAACTGTAATATCTGGGAAAAGCAGCTAAACTAGAGATATGTACCAAGCACAAAACAACACACTCTAGCATGAATCAGCTGTCTGGGATGTTCTCGTTTAGGACCTTATTCTAGGTGGAAGAATATCGTAACAAAGCATCACTACCATTTCTAGAAGATATTAATAGATCTAACACAGGCTAAGGAGCTTTCCCATGCGATTTCACCTTATCTTCACATACATCTTGCAGCAATTTTGAGTCTACCCATCTTCTAGATGAAGAAAGTCTGTTTTAAGAAGATAATTAACTTGTCCAAGATCACTCAATAAATTACTGAAAGAGCCAGGACTTCAAGCCAGGTCTTCTCAATTCAACATTCCACTACCCTACTCTGTCTCTCAAACAAAACCTGGAAGCAGTACCAAGTACAGCAGATCACATCATAGAGCTTGAATGCAGAGTCTTCTCTCTGTGCATGGTGTAATTTTGCAGGTGTGCAACAATCTCTGCATGGCATGCTAGGTGGTACCAGTGGTGGTTCCAAGTGTGAGTCCGCAAATGCAGTAGCTTGAAAAACTTGGAAGGGCTTCTCAAAGCTATAGCAAAACCACAGTGATGCCTCTGATAATACAGAGCACAAACTCAGAGATCAGCATCAGTAGTCGTGATTTCAATTTTTCCCTGTTTTTTACTCATTTTATGCCAACTCACTCGGGTTCCTTTGGTACCATCTTCATGGCTTACTTCACATAAAGACACCTGCAGCAGGACAGAGAGCAGGCACGTGCACTTCTATACTGAGCCCTAACAGCGGCCAGTGGGAAACTGTGAGGGAGCTAGCACAGGGCAGACACTTCCTTTAGAAAAAATGGGAGGAGTGACCAAACCAGAGTAATAAGAATATATTTACCTGTTTCTTCATCTATTTTGAAAACACCAACACCAGAACCATCTCTAACGGAATAGCGGATCTCCCCGTCTCTTCCTGCGTCCTCATCATGAGCTGACACTGTCATTACCGATGAACCAATGGGGACATCTTCTTTCACTACTCCCTTTTCCACAAAGCTGGAAAACACTGGTGGGTGTAAGTTCTCATTCACATCAATGACCTCGACTTCAATATAGCAGGTAGAAGACAGAGAAATTGGCTTCCCCTTGTCTTTGGCCCTCACAGTGAGATTATATACTTGCTTCTTCTCAAAGTCCAACTGCTGTACAATTCTGACTGCTCCACTGAGTTTATCCACATCAAAGTTTCCTTCCCCGTGGTCCAGAAGACTATATCTCACTTGACTAGACTGACCTAAATCAGGATCATAGGCCTCTAACCACATGATTATGGTTCCTTCTGGAAGGTCCTCTCGAACTTTCACACGGTAATTAGGTGGAATGAACTTAGGTGGGTTGTCATTAACATCCTCTAATGATACTTTCAAAAGTACAGTGGAAAGCAACTGAGGTTCTTCTTTGGCTTGATCCCTGGCTTCAATCTTTAAGTAATACACATGCTGTACTTCCCGGTCTAGAGGATTCACGATTTTAACAACACCCGTCGTGCTGTCAATTGAAAATTTATCTGTGTCTGTAAGAATAGAGTATGTCACACGTCCGTTTGTGCCTAGATCTTTATCTGTGGCTTCGACCTGGATGATTTCACTATTTATCTCTTTGTCTTCACTCACTTCAACAAAATAGTTCTCCTGTAAAAACTCAGGTGGATTATCATTGGCATCCAGAACTCTGATATCCAGAAGATGCCAAGTGGACTTCTGGGGTATACCAAGGTCAGACACTGTAATATTCAGGGTATATTTGTCCATTGTTTCACGGTCAAGTGGAGATAAGATTTTTAGCATTCCAGTTTCCATGTCAATAATGAAGCAACTATCCTCATTTCCTCCAGAAATAGCATAGACCAGTTTTCCATTGAAGCCAGTGTCAAGGTCAGTAGCATTCATGAGAATTACGTTGGAACCCACAGGGTGGTTTTCCTTTACCTCAATCCCAGTGGGAAGAGTACTTCCAAACTGTGGGGCATAAGCATTGACAGAATGAGAACCAAAGAAAATATCCTCAACCTCTCCCTGACTGTGTAATTTATTTGCCTGCAGGAGTTTCTCTGCCAGCATTTTGGCAACGCCAGTCTCTTCGCACTGCAAGTTTACTGGCTTGCGACTGGCAGCCACAGTTATGTTGATGTATAATGGTGTGGCAAAATTTTCTCCATCTGTGGCTGTAATTCTCAGACTGTGAAATGACACCTTTGCACCTAAGCCATCCATTAGCGGCTGCTTTAATGACAATACCCCGGAGTCGGGGTTTAAACTAAACAAATCTAGTTCATTTCCAGCCTCAATCTGATATCGGACCAACTGAAGTTCATCAGCATCGATAGCAGAAACAGTAGTTATTTGCTCTCCCACCCCGAGATCTCTGGGAATTGTTCCTTCACAATTGATTTTCTCGAACAAGGGCGTGTTGTCATTCAAGTTATTGAGAGTAACTGTGGCAAGGACTTCAACTTCCCGGCGGTACGGCAAGCCCCAGTCTGATGCTCGAATCCTCAGAGTATAAACCCGGGGCATCAGCTCATAGTCCAAGTTTTCAGAAGTACTCACAGCACCAGTGAAATGGTTGATCACAAATGGTACATGGTTTAAATTTGCAATACTGTAGGTCACATACCCGTTCTCACCCTCATCGGGGTCCACAGCACTCACGCTCATGACAGTGGTACCGATGGGCACATTCTCATCAAATGATGCTTTGTACGCCGTCTGCGTAAACTCAGGGGGATTGCTATTAGCACTTACAACTTTAACCAAGACTCTGGTAGAGGCCTTTCTGTCACTTGTTGTTACTTCAAGTTCAAAATGGGCTGCCTGCTGTCTCTTAATTGGTTCTAAAATGGAAATGAGACCAGTGTTGTGATTTAAACCAAATTTAGCTTTTCCAGGTGTACTTTTGAAAACATACCTCAGATGAGGATAACTAGGCGTGGCTTTTACCATGACCACCGGTGTGTTGGAAGGAGCAAATTCGCTTATTTCTGCTCTGTAAACTTCCTTTTCAAACTTGACTGGCCCAGCTTTGAACTGCGGAGAAGTCACGTGAACTACTTTTACAGAAGAGAACTGGGGAGGAGTTCCTTTATCTTTAGCCTGGAGTGTCAGATTGTAGCCAAAAGGATGACTGTCCCAATCAATGCCACCAACAGCTTTGATTTTATATTCTTTACTCCCCGGAGAGGACCTCACTGTTCTAAACTGCTGAAGGAGGTCACCTGCCACAATACTTAAAGAAGCTATGTCCCCGTTGGCACCCTGATCACAGTCATCCACTGTGACGATTGCGTACGTTGGGTCCTTGTCCAGTTCTGACGGTGATAACGTCACTGCTGTTATCATAGGAGCACATTCGTTGGCTTGTTCTACGTGAACTGTTAGCTTGGCCATGCTGCTGATACCACTGCTACCATACAATTTCATTCCCCGGTCCACAGCAAGAATTTCCATCTCATAGAGCTTGGTCTCTGCGTAATCAAGTCTACCAGTTAAAACTACTGCCCCACTGGTTGGGTGAATAGCAAACATGTCTGTTCGGTCTTTAAAACTGTAGTAAAATTCTCCATTGGTTCCTATGTCTGCATCCGTGGCACTGACTCTCGCAATACTGGTCCTTATGGCTGTGTTTTCAGGTAAAGAAACGCTGTACGAGGTGGGTGAGAATAAAGGTCTCAAGTCATTTGTATCCAGCACTTGCACCCTGACCACTGTTCGTGCCTCAGCATTAGTATTTTTTTCAACTGCCTTGACTATCAATGTGTAATGGTCTTTCACTTCTCTATTAAGAATAGCAGTGTTTCCTCCTTTGGTCCTTATTCTTAGAAAGCAAAAGTCTCCAAGAATGTACTCTTCAGCTTTGAATAGGTTTTCATTGTCTCCTGAGACAATTTTGTACCTTAATTCCCACAGTGGATTTGTAACGTAAATACCCATCTTCACGGGATGCCCAACATAGGTTTTCGCGGCAGAGTTTTCATGCACAGTGACGTTGTACTGGAAATGTGTGAACTGCAGAGGAGTCTGTTCAAGTATTTGGCTTCCATCACTGTCTCCAAAATGTTGGAGGAGGAGGAGCAGAAGCAAGGCCGAATGTCTCCCCATCGCTTACCTCTCAGGAACCTAAAAGAGAAGAAAATAAGAATCATTACTTTGGGGAAACAAAACAAAAAAGTGTAAACTTTTTTCTTAAAGTTTGTTTTTGACCTTACATCTTAACCAAGTATTTTCCATCCATATGGAATATGAATAAATGCAATGGTTTTCATTTTTTCTGTTTTCCAATATAAGTATGAACACTCTTCTAATATTTCTAGAATTACTAAGCTTAAGAACAATCTTTTTTTCATATTTTAATGACTCAAGTTAAAGAATCACAATGAGCATCGGATGAAAGACTGCCAGCTATAACAACTAAATTGTATTCTTATACCTAAATCTTCAAGGCAAATATAAGCAGTTAAAAAGGTAGATAATGAGAGGCTAACCCAGTGGCAGAGCGGTTAAGTGCACGCACTCCGCTGCGGCAGCCCAGGGTTCGCAGGTTCGGATCCCAGGCACGCACTGACGCACCCCCTGTTAAGCCACACTGTGGCGGCATCCCATAGAGAGTAGAGGAAGATGGGCACGGATCTTAGCCCAGGGCCAATCTTCCTCAAGAAAAAAGGGGAGGATTGGCATCAGATGTTAGCTCAGGGCTAGTCCTCCTCACAAAAAAAAAAAGGTAGATAATGAACATTGTTTACATTTACTTACATACAATAAATTAAGTGCTCGAAAGCTCACAAACTTAATGCTACTACAGTATCCTGAGCTTGGCAAGCTTCAGACAACTAATTAAAAACAAAAAAACCCTCAACAGTGGTTTTCTATGACCTCCTGTAATGACAGCTTGTAATCTCATCTCAAAATTTATCCTGAAATATTATTTCTTTGTAAGAATGATTAAGTTCACTCCCTACATCATCTAATGGGTTGTCTCGTTTAGCACTATAGAACTATTTAAAGGTATTAAAATAATTATACCTTCTGGGCCAGCCCTGATGGCCTAGTAATTAAAGTTCAGTGCACTCTGCTTCAGCAGCCTGGGTTCGGTTCCCAGGCACAGACCTACACCACTCATCTGTCAGTAGCCTTGCTGTGGCAGTGGCTCACACAGAAGAACTACAAGGACTTACAACTAGAATATACAACTATGTCCTGGGGCTTTTGGGAGGGATACAAAAAAAAGGAGGAAGATTGGCAACAGATGTTAGCTCAGGGCAAATTTTTCCCAATCAAAAAAAAAAAGAAAGGTACAGCCTAATATCTTTAAAAATAATAATAATAATAATTATATCATCAAGTTTGATAGTGAGGTCATTTCTGAACCACCACCATGAGCCAAAAAAGAGTCAGTTCAGAAACGGGAAACCAGCAGCTCAAGGTCCAAGAGAACTTTTCCTCTCCAAGTCAGTGGAGCAAGTCTCACCGACCACACCAACGTTTGATCACCACTGCTGTCAACAACCAGTGCTCAGAGTGCCTACTGTCTTCAGGACACTGAACAACCTGTCACCCAAGCACAAGACACACACACATGCACTTCACAATGCTAAATCATGTCTGTTAGCACACCAAGAGGCCCAATCAAGGCAGCAAAGTGGGGCACTGCGGGAGTGTCAGAGGGTGAAGGCAAAGCAAACAGGACATTTGAGAAGGGACTGCTTCACCAAGCAGGAAGGTAGGCAGACCACTGGGCTGAAGCCTGGTAGGGGAGCAGGACAATTATTTTCAGACCAAGTGTTCCTCTAAATGCCAACAAATTGCCCTTGTACATCAATGGAGCTCCACAAAACATCCCAGCACCGTCAGCAGAGTACCCTTGGGTACTCAAAGGGATATTCACAAAATGTGGATACTAGCAAAGGCGAAACAAACAGCAGACCGGAGGCTAGTTTAACAGCCAGGTTTGAAATTAGCACGGCAACATTAACTTACAGTATCTTAACTCAGCTACTGCCAACTTTGCCCCATGAGTCATTTCATTAGGGAAAAAAAGAAAAGACCTGATAAGCTGAAAGCAATTAGAAGCTTAATTGATACTGAACCACGTTCAAGTTGGGCACCCGAACTTGAACTTCTGCTATCATGCCTTCTCTTCAGCAAATACAGTCAGGAAATGAGACAGATTTTTGGCTTCTAGGAGAACAATTATCATTTAAACAAAAGACGACGACAATCTTCTACCAAAGCTATCTCTTAATTTGGTCAACGGTTCTACTACTCAGGGAAATTTGAATATTATGTAATGATCCAGAAATTTTATCAAAATAAGTGAAAACTCCAATTCAATTTAACCTACAGTCACTGAGAACCTGCTATTGGACAGACCGGGCTAGGTACATGGAGTTAAAGACTATTTATCAAGGACAAAGCTCCCAATCCCCAGGCATTTATAAACTAGCAATAAAATATAAAGAAAATGCTCTAAAGAACACTTACAAAGATGATGTTAAGCACTGTCTTTTGTTCTAGGAGACAGTTATTATCAGTCACTTTACAACAAAGTATTATATCAGGATTCTATTGCAAGCAATTAAACTATTTTTGCTTAATTCTACATATAAAATATTATGCAGCCATTAAAAAGACTAAGACAGCTCTCTATATGTTAATATGCAAAGATGTCCAGGTATATGAACTGGAAAAACTAAACTGATCCCATTTATGGTTGTAAAAAAGGGAAGGGAAATAAACTGTGTGTATGGTACTCGGATGACCTTAAAAATGGAAAAAAAATCCTGGACAGATGAAAAATAAACTGTTAACAGCGGTAACTTCTGGAGAATAGGCAGATGGGGGAATGTTTATGTTTTCACTTTTCTCTGCTATCTGAATTTTTAAGCTTAAGTACATGTTATCTTTATCATTCATTCACTCCCTTCATTAATTACGTGATTCATTCAATGGATGTTTAATAAACACCTACTATGTGTCAGGAACAGTTCTGGATGCTGGATTACAAACGTGGACCAAACTACCAACAAATCCTCATGCAAGACATGTTTCCTGGTAAGACAAACAAGTAAACAGAGTGTATCAGATGCTGATGATTAAGTGCTAAGGAGAAAAAGAAAGCAAGGCAAGAGAGACCCTGGTCAGGAACCTGAATTTGGGAAAGAGAGACCACTACATTCCAAAGGACCAGGGTTTCTCAACCTCAGCTCTATTGACAGCTTGGGCAGATAACTCTTGGTTGGGGGCTGGGGGGTGGAGACCTGTCCCAGGCATTGTAAGATGTTTAGTATTATTCCTTGTCTCGACCCACTAAAATCCCCTCCCCTAACTAAAATTGTCACCAGATACTGCCAAATGTCCCCTGGGGCTCAAAATCACCCTCCAGTATAGAAGCACTAGGTAGAGGCCCACCAAAGACCATTGTGCCCGGGGCACAGTGGGTGCGGGGAGAGCAGCCAGGGAGATTTTTTATTTTTAATAAACTTTTAATTTCAGAATAGTTTTAGATTCTCAGAAAAGTTAAGAAGATAGTCTCCCCTACTGTTAATATCTCACATTATTACGGTACATTTGTCACAACTGATCAACTAATACGGATACGCTGTTACTCACTATTTAAGTCCCAATACCCTTTTTTCTTTCCCAGATCCCATCCAAGACCACCACATTACATTTAGTCATCATATCTCCTCAGTCACCTTCAGACTGTAACAGTTTCTGATTTTCCTTGTTTTCAATGACCTTGAAAGTTTTGAGAAGTACTGGGCAGGTATTTTCTAGGATGTCCATCAACTGGAATTTGTCTGATGTTTGTTGCACAATTAGCCTAGGGCTGTGTGTTTGGGGGAGGAAGACCACAGAGGGAAAGCGCCATTCTCATCATGTCCTAACAATGTGACGTAGGGATGCTGAAGTTGACCTTGTTCCCTGGGTTGAAATAGCGCCTGTCAGGTGTTTCCAGAGCGAAGTTACTCTTTGCCCCCCTCTCCATACTGTAAGAAGTCACTATGTGCAGCCTACACTTCAGGGTAAAGAGTCATGCTATACAAATGACTTAGAATTCTTCTATCAGGGAGATTTGTCTACTCTCTCCTATTTCTGGATTTACTCAATCATTTCTTTAGATCAGTATGGACTCATGGATGAAGGGCCCTTTTTAGGACTCTGGATTTTACTGCAGATAAAATGAGAAACCGCTTGAGGATTTTGAACAGGGGAGTGATATGCTCTTACTTAAAGTGAAAAGGGTCAGGCCAGGACCTGTGTTGAGAAGGCAGGGCGGCCAGGGCAGAGCTCGAGGGAGACCAGGTGGAAGGTGACTGCAACAGTAGAAGGGAGCCCAAAAAGGTAACGGTGGAGGTGGGGAAGTGGTGAAATTCTAGATCGACTTCAGGATTTGCTGATGAGTTGGGGGAAGAGGAGTGAGGAGGAAACAAAGAGAGTGGTATCACCGAAGATTCCCAGGACTGAGTGCTGAGCAAGAGGAACTGAGCTGTCAGGTACCGAGAGGGAGCCAGAGGGAGGAACAGGTGAGGAAGGAAGGGCAGGAGCCCCGTTTGGGACAAGTCAAGGTGGAGGTACCTGTTGTTATCCAAGTAAGGATTTCGAGCAGGCAGTCAGACGTGGGGGAGCGGTCCAGCCTGGAGATATAAATGTGAGATTTGCCAGAGTATAGAAGATGCTATTTAAAACTACTAGCCGGATGAGATCACCAATGGAGAGAGCACAGATAGACAAGAAAATCAAGGACCGAGAGCCCCGTTGCCCCCCAAGATTTAGAGGACAGAAGAGGAGAGGAACCAGCAAAGGAGAGAGAGCAGCCACGGCAGTAGAAGAAGCGAGAAACAGTGGTGGGGTAAAGAAAGGATAAATCAGTCAACCTTTTCGTACATCTGAAGCCTAACATTAGAACTTGGAAATGACCCATACATACTGGCTGGTGCCACGCTGCTCGCACCACCACTGCTGCAAGGCCCTGGAAACCCTCTCCACCCCCAGGTCACAAGGAAAGGCCTCACCTGTCAGATCACTGCAGCTCCTCATCCCCATGGCATCTCAGTCACTCAGTCCGACCAGAGCCTCTGCCACCACTCACTGCTCTCCCACGACTGGATGCCGGAACACCTGGATTACCTCTCACAACTCACCCACCACACTTCTTCTCTTGGGACACGTCGCAGCTGGAATAAACTTTCTAGATCACATTCATACCCAGGACCTTTTACAACCCTGAACTTACTCTGCAAACTTGGCTAACAGAATGCCACTACAACTAGAATAAATTATTAAACGCAATTCTTTTGACCAGAAAAAACAAATCCACTTTTTAGGAGATATTGTTAACCTTACAGTAACATAACCAAGAATTATGACCTCAGGTTTCACTATAAAACGCCATGATCACAAAAACTAGGGCTGTTACTCTATGCAAAACAAACAGTAAAGCTGAAAGGGGGAAGAAAAAAAGATACTAATACCATTTCATCTAAAAAATACGTTATTACCTAGAGTTCACGCTTATGAAAATTAAACTCCAAAAACCATTTCAGCCAAAGGCTACACTTTGATATTTAGAAGGTGATCACACTACTGAATTCCTAAACTCACAGGCATTTAGGATTTCTTCTATGTAAAAACAAAGAACATTTACTTAGTTTAGGCTTTAGGGAAAAGGGCCTCAGGGCCAAAGCTTAAATATCTTTAGCAGAGACTTCTGAAAATCCCTAAGTAAGAGAGAAAAGTAATTTTTCTAGTAGATATCAGATTAATATGCTCATATTTCTTCATGTAAAGTGTTCTAGTCAGTTACCATGACTGCACATTGTACACCAAACAGAACACGGCCCAATGCTGAGAACATAACTGTATAAATTCAAATATTTAGATCTAAAGCTGAAGCTTCAGAAGCGTTTCATATGCTGCAGGGACAGAACATCAGGTGGGACACAGCATTACCCAATGCATAAACTCTATTAAACGTTGTATATTTATTATTTAGAGGTCACAATTCTGACACACGCCATTAGTCATTCCAGCCCTCAACGCAACAGGGAAACAGCATTCAACTTTCCACTCCACGTGTGACGATAAAAATACACAAAAACATTCAAGTTAAGAACTTGGTGTTCCCCTCACCA
This sequence comes from Diceros bicornis minor, assembly GCF_020826845.1. NCBI lineage: Eukaryota > Metazoa > Chordata > Mammalia > Perissodactyla > Rhinocerotidae > Diceros > Diceros bicornis. The sequence goes on from NC_080768.1 coordinate 18,103,733, forward strand.
TGCTCTCCCGCATACTCCCATTTGTACCAGCATGAGTGAGAACATCACTAGAATTTATCTTATTACTGAAATTTAGAGCTTAATGTTCAGTTTGAATCGTGCCACATTTTAAAAGTATTTTTTAAAGATGTCTACATTGCAAGGAAGATAACTAGATTTTCAAAGAAAAATGTCACGAAGTTGTCAAAAATTGACAGAATGTGAAACGTAAATGATTCCTGTTTTTTAAAAATACTGTATATTAAATAAATGTTTAATGATCTCTAAAATCACTTAATAGGAGTCAAAAGAAAGGAGTGTATCTTACTAAGAAAGCCTGTTTATTACTCAGCTATAATCCATTCACAGCTTCTATATAACATTTACAGCAGGAAAAAAAATTCTGCATCTTTCTAATAAATTGTTAATAGTCATAGATAGTACTTTTAAAAGCTTTTATTCTTACATTGAAAAATTAACGGGTAGATCTTGTTTATTTTCTGGGTGCATCCTAAATCTTTTAAAGCCATCGTCATACATTTTTCAGTAAAAATGGGGGGTGAGGGGGCAGCTACGAATGCACAATTGAACAGCAGTCTTAGGCCTGGTATATATCATTTAACTACTTCTGGTAACTCTGTATGTTGTTAATTTTGATTGGAGCTGCAATAAGTCTGATTACTCTAGCAATGACTTAATTTAAATACTGCCTTCAAATGATCAACAACGGATCCCAATTTAACTAAGAACAGTCTTCAAACTACTGATACTGACAGCGCAGAACTATAAATCTCGCTCCTCGGTACATTATAACTTTTTCAGAACTTAAAACCTTCAGCATTTACATGACTTAATCAATCCAAAATAATTTTTAAAAAGTTTTCTTGCCCTTAAGAAACTTAAAGAGACTTTCTAATTTTTAAATAGCCTCCATATAAAATCTACTATGTAATTTACTTACTACATGAACCTATAAAATATGTCCGTGGGCATTATGAAGATGAGTGTTTCTACTTGTTCTGTGCTACTGTGACATAAAAGACAAGACAAGGGCCAGCCCCGCAGTGTAGTGGTTGGGTTTGCGCGCTCTGCTTCAGCGGCTGGGGGTTCATGGGTTCAGATCCCGGGCACGGACCTACACACCCCTCATCAAGCCATGCTGTGGCCACATTCCACATACAAAACAGAGGAAGAGTGGCACAGATGTTAGCTCAGGGATAATCTTCCTCAAGCAAAAAGAGAAAGATTGGCACAGATGTTAGCTCACGGCCACTCTTCCTCACCAAAAAAAAAAAAAAGACAAGACACGCGAAACGAGGGCTGGGGTACATTTCAGGCTAGGCTAGACATCTCTGTGCTATTCTCTTCTCTCTCCTCTCCCCACACACAGAAACACGACCACTACACACCACTTATGATCTTCCAACCACTTTTTCCTCATCCACACTCCAAGGCAAACTTTGCCCACAGAGAAGTTCAATAATCAGACTGCTTACCTCCTGTGATTTAAGATCATCTCACCTAATGTATTTTTCTCTGCAGACAGAAATCACTCAAATGACATTTTGGCAAAGTAGCCAGTAATTAACAGCGGCCACTTCTCCCACTCCCAAATTAGTAAGGTTTTATTACAGGTCAAATTATGGTGCTCCCTGTATATTTAGGTAGACAGACAGGCATTTCACTAAATAATGGATCAGGAACGTGAAGGCCTCACGTATAGTGAGAAAATGGAAGTCAGGAAGCAGAAAGTTCCTCCTCTTCTGCTCCTTAAAATGTTCTCTTCCCCTATTGTCTCTTCCTCCCACATCTCAGAAGAGACAGGACCCACCCTAGCTACAAATAAAGACACCTGGATACCATAAAATTCAGCCTCTTCTGCAGCTCCTCCCTGAATTCTCTCTTTCACTCAAACACGCACTCAAATGGCCCCTTCCTCCTGTCACCTTCGCCAGAGTCTACGAATACACACCAGTTCATCCCTACTGAAAAATAAACTTCAGAGCCAGCCCTGATGGTCTAGTGGTTCAAGTTCCGGCTCTCACCCCCGCAGCCCAGGTTTGTTTCCTGGTCACAGAACCACACCACCCGTCTGTCAGTCGCCATGCTCTGGTGGCAGCTCACAGAGAGAACTGGAAGGACTTACAACTATGATACACAACCATGTATTGGGGGGTTTGGGGGAGAAGAGAAAAAAGAAAGGAGGAAGACATCTGGCAACAGATGTTAGCTCAGGGCGAATCCTTCCCTGCAAAAAATATAAGAAACAACCTTCATTCAAACCTTCACTGCCTTCAAACTAACACTTTATTTCTCTCTTTCCTACGCTGGCAGAGTTCCAAAACAGGAGTTTTGCAGTGCTACCTCGACCTCCTTAGGACTCCCTCTCCTCCTGACATACTGCGACCCTACCTGCTCTACACGACCTCAGATCCCCCTGGCAGCAGAAACAGCTTCTTCCGGTGTCACAAGCTAATGTCCAATCAAATGACTTTTTCTCAGTACCCATCCTCCTGGATTTCCCGTCACATTTGACACTACTCACCCCCTCCCCAATACCCTCGTGTCCTTAAGTCACAAACTGCCTAAAACAAAGAGGCAATCTATAACCTATAAAGAACGAATGACATGAAATTTCCCCGAGTCTCAATAATCTCATATTCTACAACTGACTCTTTCATCTGAAAGTTTGGCACTACAAACTCTGTCTTCTGATTCTTTCTATACATGAGCATATTATCACCCTTAAGGATCCCATCCACTATGTCTCAATCGTAAAGGACCACTGAGGAATGCCGAGTTCCAGCCCTCACCTCCCTGAAGTGCCACGAACACTCCTCCTGAGACAGCAGCAGACCTGTTAACACAGCCTTTCCACCCACTCCCCATCGCAAAATAACGGCTATACCACTGCATTTTCCTGTCAGTGAAGTTGCACCACTTCCCAAATCACCCAAGTTTGCAACCTAAGAAATCAAAGAAAAAAGAAGGGGCTGGAGACACAGAACCCATGATCTAGCCCCAACTTTGTCACTAATCATCGGTGTGAATTCGAAGAAATTACTGAATCCTAGATTCCATTTCCTTATTTGAGAAACTAGAGATGGGACTAAAATCTTTACAGCCTCCTACCCTCCACAGATACACAGTCTTCCCCCCCCATCCTTCCCTCTCTCTCTCTAAACAGACACACACACACATGCCCTCTCTCTCTCAATACACACACACACACACACACACACACACGCCCTCTCTCTCTAAAAATTCAGGATTTCTATGAACTTTTATTCTTAACTGCTACACCTCCATATCTAAAAAGTTACTTAGATATCACATTTTTTTCTTTCTCAATTTGCAAAATTGCTCCCTTTCCATTTCCGCTGCTGTCACCTAGCTCATAATTGTTTTCAGCCAGGCACAGCATTTGAATAGCCTTTCTGTATTCCTGCTTTCTTTTTTTTTTTTTTTTGTGAGGAAGATCAGCCCTGAGCTAACATCCATGCCAATCCTCCTCTTTATGCTGAGGAAGACTGGCCCTGAGCTCACATCCGTGCCAGTCTTTCTCCACTTTATGTGGGATGCTGCCTCAGCATGGCCTGACAAGTGGTGCATCGGTGCGCGCCTGGGATCCGAACCCGGGCCGCCAGGAGGGGAGCGCACGAGCTTAACCACTATGCCACGGGGCCGGCCCCCTATGTATGCCTGCTTTCTGGACCTGACACTATTTAGCCTATGCACTGCCATCAAATTAATCTCATTAAAACTTCTTTGTAACATTATTCCCTAGTTTGCAAATTCAGTATTTCCCCTTAGGCTGCTGATTAAGTACATTCTTCTTAGCCTTGTACTAAAGACCTTTGATAATCTGACCTTCACCTACTTGCCTGATTTAATCTCCCAATATTACCTCCTGTTTCAAACCAAAAAGCTATACTTTCCACAGGTTTGAAACAACCAAGCTGTCCCGAGCTGATGACACCACCTAGTGGTGGGGGCTCCAAACCTGTAACGTCTCCACCCCTTTCTTTCTAAAGATAATGCAAAGGTTACTATTTTATTTTTTCCTGCCCTTCACTGGTCACACACAGTCTAGTTATTTTCACCTTTCTCTTCAACATTTCCTTCTTTTCCTCTCTTCTTAACCCTGCCCCATAAAAATTATCCTCCCTGTCTTCATAAGCCAATATAAGCCAAGGTCATAGATATTTTTATGTTCTACCTACATAAAGAAAAAAGACACGTCATAACTCAAGGGAAAACAGGATTAAAGAAGTACTGATAATAAACCAACAAATGCTTTTCCTAAAGACAAGACAGCATGCATAGGTCTCAGTCTCTTTTCTCTCTATTCATCACACCACAAATCAAGTCACAGCTGAGGTTTCTACAACTTGCTTTACACATGTCGTTTCCTCTCCTGGAATTATTCCCTCCGATTCACTCTTCCCTCAGAAGTCACTCTATCCTAATAACCAGGTCCTCCCCCAGGTCCCCAGCTCACTGAGGTGCTACGATGAACTACCCTGACCCTGATGGAGCTCTCGTCACACTGGATATAACTGACTGTTTATCTGTCCTTCTCCTCCACTGGACTGGAAGCACCTTGAGGGCAGGAAACATGATCTGTTCACTACTGCATACTGTGTCTGGCCCAATGTTTGGCACAGGGCAGATCCACAGTTACTGGGTTCATGAATGGACAGATGGATGGGGATTACGAAAGGAGAGTGGAAGGCAGGACTGAAAGATGGGGGCGGGGGAGTAAGGAGGGATAACATGGCAAAATAATACATCCACCGTTCTAAAATTAACAGAAAATCCAGGTGCAACCATCAGGCCAGGAAGAACACTGCAGATGGCTGCCCAGGAGATGGCTCTAATTTCCAGCAGCTCAGAAAGAGTTCACCACCCACCTCAAAATGTTTCCAAATTGGCTATAGGGGATGCCAGATCAGTGTCTGTAGAGCAGAGCTTATTATGAAGCCCTATGCCTGAATATGCTATGAAGGATAAGGATTAAACAAGGACTGATATTCCTAAGTGGTTCGTAGAAGACATTTATCTCCACATATATAACAAACCTTTGGAATTAAGCAAGAATTTTGGCAATATATTTAAATCTGAGACTTAAAAGAAAGATGAATTTTTTAAAAACTTTAAAATGTGAAATATACAGATTCCTCATCTGACTCAATACATTTTTGAAATAAAAAGCTCCTCTCAGATATAAGAAAATGGCAACTTTCTGATCTTAGTTAAATGAATTACCTGAGTCACTCATCTCAAAAACTCCTTTCCAGTGCCTAAGGACACACTAATACCTGCAAACTGAACAATTAAGTGAAACAAAAAAATACAGTTTGGCTTCATCCTCTATATAATTTGGTCAAAATAAAGCTTACCTACTGCAATTTCCCACTCATAAAGATTAAACAGACACCTAGCCTTATGGCTTCCTGCTATTAAATCAGGTCCTTTAGGCCACAAATTAGGCCAATGAGACAACATTAATGCAACAATGCACTAATTTGATTCAGTTTATTGAGTCTATGCAACATCAGCCAAACTTGGGTGGAAAACAGGTGGTGGCAGACTTGATAAGGGAGTTAAAATGAATAATCTGTAAGATCCCTCTCACCCCTAACATTCAAAGAAATGCGAGTTTCAAAGGTTGCTCAAGAACTAAATCTGAAGACATACACTAGAAAGACAGGGGATCAGAGGAATGAAAACAGTATTAGTTTGCACATAATTTTTAGATTCCTTTTTTGGCACCTGTCCATAACATGGATTTCAATGATCTGTTAACATGATGAGAACCCACTAGGTGCATTTCTAGTGACTAAATGATATGAATGAATATACAGGTGGCCTGAATGACTTTCTAACAATCTCACTTCCTTTCAGAATGACAAAGAATTTGGCTCATTTTTCAGGAAATGGGTACACAAATGCACACTTTACTCAAATCAAACTTTACATTGAACTTGTTAAATGCCATGTTTGGCATAACAGAGTTACATCAATTGATGTTTTCACAAATTAGGTAATGTTTGAAGTATTTTTACATCCATCTTAAAGCGTAAGTATATAACAAGGAAAGCAGGATAATAATTCTAATTGTGGAACCACAGCTGTCCTAAAACACAAAGACAGATATCAGAATTAAGCTATATAACTGCAGAAACACATCTTCATGAGTACCTATAACAACTGGATGTGTTGGATAACATAACCACGACTCTAAGAGTAACATGGAAAAACATCACCATTACCTCGTTTTAACAAGTGGAGATGTATTGAAACCTATCTCTGAATATATGAAGCCTTAAGAATCTGCTTTTGTAAAAAATAACTGAAGATCATTTGTCTTTTAAATCTTTTCCGATTTCAACAGTCACTGCAAATACTCAAAGGGAAAAAAAAAATTCCTTTACCAGGCACCAGGGAGTTGCTTAACAAAAGCCACTTAGTGAAACCATAGTTCAGACACATGCAAAAAAAAAAAAAAAAAAACTTTAACTGCATAGAAAATATTTATGAGTTTACTTTCCTAATGCACACAATTGCGTCCTTGTTTTCAAAGCCCTGCAATTCACATCAGTGGGGACAAAAAATCTTAGAGACAACAGAAAGTTAGCTTCCTAGAAGAAAACACTTGGAGTAAGAAGAAGCACTGAAGATTCAGAATCTCCTTCTTTAAGAAAAGATCTTACAAGTTTCTCTTCCAGAAAAGATAGACACAAACTGATAAACAGCACATTTTGCACATGTGTAGCCCCGCAATTTATCCACCGCGCCTATTCTATCTCCATCTATCTACCAAAGAATACTTAAATCTCAGAGCAGCACTCTCAGCGCACAAAACATCTAAGGGAACTCGGCGCCTCCATTTCAAAGATCCCATCTCTGAGCTGTTGGCCTCTCCTTTTATCTCACCGACGCTGTGAATATTTCATAACCTGCGAAATTAACCCAGGAGCGCGATCAGTTTAAGTCATTAGCAGGCACGAGCGTTACCGGAGAGAAGAAAGCGGAGGGCGTCTGCGAAGTTTCCGAGCTCCGGGGCGCGGCGGAAGTCCTCGCCCTCCGGCCGCCGGGAGCCCCGCGCCGGGCGGCCGCTTTGATGCCCAGCAATGGCTCCAGGAGCAGACCCCGCGCGCCTCTGCTCGCAGCAGCCCTGCTCGTTAATTACCATTCTGTGCACGCCGCGAATTATCCCCCGTCCCGCCTCCGCCTCCTCCCCAAGCCGCCTGAACGCAGGGCCAGGACTGAACTTTCCAAGTGGGCAGGCGCTGTGGCACCACCCCTTCCAGCCGGGCTCGCTCTTTCATCCCATTTTCCAGGGCACCGGCAGCAGCACGGTCCGGAGCTGCACCTACAGAGCCGAGGGTCCGCCGCCCCGCAGCAGCAAGATGTACGCCTCCCGCGCACTGGCAGCCGCCGCGCTGCGCCCCGCGCCCACCCGCGCGCAAGCCCCAACTTGGTTTCAATCAAACTTACGACAAAGTTGGCCCGAAGTGGCGGCGGCGCTCTCGGGGGCGCGCACCTCGTCGCCTCAGCGCGCCCCCGAGCGGGGGCCGGGGCTACCGGGGGCTCTTACAGCCCACAGGTCCGCATGGTGCCGGCAGCCAGCCCTCGCCGCCCGCGCGCCCCGCTCCGAGGCCGCCCTGCTCGGCCTCGGCGCCTCACGCGCCCGGCGCGGGGTATATCCCTCCGCCCGCGGCCACGCCCGCGAGCGCCGGCGCTCGTTTCCCCCGCGCGGAAACTCGGTCTGACTTTCCCCGGCGGCCGCACTCCGAGCCCCCGGGTCCCGGGCAGCGACGCCCCGCCACCGGGCAGAGATCCCCTGCTGTTACAGCAGCCAACTGCTTGCGAGGAGGAGACGAGCGAGTGCCCAGGGTTGATCTGGCGACACTCCAAGGAACGGTTTGGGGCTTGCTTTAGTGCGGATGTTAGTTATGGCCAGCGCACAGATTTGTGCAGGGAATTAATATGGAATGTTTCCTGCTCGGAAAGGGGAAACATTAGCTTAGCTCCAAAAAACAAAAAGTCAGCTAAGGCTAATGGAAAAGCTTCCCACGCCTCCCTTTAGATTCTCTAGAACCTTCCGGGAATTCCTAAATCTGCATGTGAATGCTTCGGTTCTGGGTCTGCAATGACTGGGTGGAATAGTATCTTCCGAAAGGTCTCAAGGAATGCAGTTAGATGGGAATCGACTTCCTTCTTCAATCCACACTAAGATCCCCGGAAAATGAAAGCGCTTCCCCCGCGACCTCTTTGTGTAGAGCTAGTGAGACTCCAGAATCTCCCTGACCCTGGGTACGAACCCCAGCGCCGGCATGCCCAGCGGACGCCCCCGACTCCCACGTCTGCGGGACAAAGGCAGCCGTGCCGCCTCGTGCGCTTTCGCAGCCGGTAAGTCCACCCTGCAAACTATGAACCCAGTCTGTGGAAACAGCAAGTTCCCTAGGGAGAAGGGAAAGCCCGGGGCGTGCAGACGCCCCCACTCCGGGAACTCCCCCTAGGCCGAAGCGCGCAGTCCCGCGTCCCGGGGCTGTGCGCCCATCCTCAGCGCCAGCAAAGCTCCAGACGCCGGCTCAGCGCAGTTGAGATTCAGCCGAGGGCGGAAGTGCTCCCGGGCGTTGGGAAACAGTACAGAGAAGAGGGCAGACGTGACCTCGGAAAGTTTGTGGAGCTCGAACATTTTAACACTGTGAGGACAAAGAGAGCTGATTTCCCCGGAACCGGTGGAGGGGATGCAGGGGGCACTGCGAAGCAGATGAGGGCGGGGGGGGAGGGTTAACGAGAGAATTTCCTTGGTTCAAAGTTAATGCACTCTCCTCTTAAGAAGGTGATTGAAAAAATGAAGGTATCTAGCAGGCTATGGCTGGGAAGGAAAAATAATGCCTGCAGAATGAGTGTGCTGATTCGTAAGCACGAGTGTGTGGTGTATTCCCTGCGCATTCTTTAGAATACACACAAATTCACACACCCAGCAAACACCATCATCCAAACACCTGGCCACGGCCATAACTGCGCAAAGTGCTCCTGGAGTTATAGGTCAGTTTCATACGTGGAACGCCTCGAAAGTAGGTGACCTGATCTCCAAGCTCAACCGGTCTGCGCCTCTTGCCGAATTCTAACTCAACAAAACAACCACACAAGAACGCCAACAGTTTATTGAGGGGGGACGGGGGGCGGGGATTGGAGGGAGAACAGTAAAAAGGAAAAAGACACCATCCCGTAACATAAAAAGCACAAGATTTTTTAAATGACACAAAAGAATTCCTTGAGAAAATTACCATTCATTAATAAATAACGCTTACTCGAGCTAAAACGTCTGTTTGGGAATGCTGATTCTCCGGGCTCACTGAGAAACCTCAATGCCTGGAAGAAGTTACACTTCGTCGCCACAGGAACAGCCGAGAGCAGAGATGGAGATTTCGTACTCCGGGGCTGCCACGTCTTTACCGATCCTTGAGCCCCAACGGAACGAAACAGAGATGCCTTTTTGCTACCATCGAATTACCTTCACTTGAAAGAGCAATGTAGCTCAAGCCCCACGTTTGTCCTTTCAATTGTCGCCCCCCCCAACCGTGTCCCCAAAGGCTCTTGGAAATTAGAGGAATGGGGGACGGTTCCCGAAAACAAAAACGCTTCCCTCCCGCACCGCCTCTGCATCCAGTCCACCCAAGCTAGTATTTGGAAATTAGACGCAGAATGGGCCGGAGTGGCTGGTAAGCGAAGGCTGGGGTGGCGGCGAGCGAGCTCACGCCCGCGTCCCAGGAGTGCCCGGCAGGTCCAAGTTCGCGGTCCGCGCGGAAGCCGGCGGTGAGTGCGCGCCTTGCCCGGTGTCTGGACTAGAGGGCGCTGCGCCACTGCAGATCGCGCGGCCCCCGATGCGCCCTCCCTGGGCACCATTTCTATACGTAATAAGTTACATCCAAAATAATGCACAAACAACATAGCTTTTCAAGTTCTTTTGAACAGTGCTCTGTTATGTTTTATGAATTCCACAACGTATGCATACTGATCTTTCATTCCCGAGCCATGCACTGCCAAAGGGGTGTGCAGCTCGCCGACCGGAGAGCCTGTAGGATACACACGCTTCCCTGCACTAGCTTAGAGCCAAACACCCCACGTAATTTCATTTACGTTTAAACTTAAATACAAAAAGCTTGCACTAAACAAAGAACTCACCAGTCCAGCTGAGTCCTCCGTGCTCCGCTTGAAAGTCCTCGGCAGCTCCGTAATCCCCTCGCGATGTGCGTATTTGTTAAAAGCCGGGTCTGAAGTACCAACTTTGCCTCCCTCGGATCTTCAGCATGTCCCCAGCAAGAGTGCGGTCCGCCTGCGCTGCCCGGACCCAGGTGGCCGCATCTCCAGAGGCTTCCGTCCTGGGTGAAACTTGGGCCCCAAAAGGAGGCGAAATGAGAGTGGGCGATGGCTAGATAGAGGGTCGAAGAGAAGCCAAGTTTGTCAGGACATGTCCAGGCAGCGAGCCGCCGAGTTTGGGAGTTGCGGCCGGGAGCTGCGGCGGATCACTGCCTCTTTCCCCACTCCCTCCTTCCCCACTCCCTCCCTCTTGGAGGAGGTGGGGGAGGGGAGGTGACGTCAGCGCCCCGCCTCGCCCCCAGCCCCGCCGCGAGGACGGGATTCTCCGGCGGGGTCCGCCTTCCGGACAGTAGCTGCAGGGAGCTGGGAGGCTGCGGTGGGCTCCCCTGCTGCAGCGATCTCCACGGCCGCTGCGGTCCCTGCGGTGACCCGCCGGCCCCTCTGCACCCTGCAGCGTCTCCCGGGCTCCTCCGGGCGCTGGCGTCCCTCGCGCTCACCACCCGAGTGGCCCCAGAGCCCCGCTGCGCGCACCTCTCCGCCTTTCTTTCTTGCAAGCCCTCTCCGGCAGCGTTTCCCACGCCTCGAACTGCAGGTGATGCTCTTCCTCTTCTGCAGCTGAAATTCGTCCCGCCGTGTCGCCTGCCGGGTTTTTGCAGGGCGGAAGCATGAACAGTCCCTGCAGACTGGCCTGGACGACTTGTACTTGGTAGCCCCTCCAACTTCTGGATGTGATCTATTTTAAATACTTCTTGTGCCTAACGCTGTTTGTGGCCTTTGTGTTGAAAATCACGGAGCCATATTTTAATTTTCAAATCCTTTCCAAAAGCGCCTCCGTTTTTAGACCGTACTCTGAAGCATATAAGGTTCCAAGGGGTGGGGGCAAGAGATGGAGGAGGAGCCAATTTCTAATGTTTCTTACAAGTCATCCATAGTGACAGGGGCCAATACACAAATCAGTCGTCCGCTCCTCGTAATATAGACCAAGATGAATGCCAGCGTTGTTGAAGTTTAATTGATAAATGAATGCGTCGTTTTTATGTAAGCATCCAGACTCCAGGAAAATATCTGTTGTGAAATATTTTCTTAATGCCGCTGAAGTACCAAAATAAAATCTCCTGAACAGCGTGAAATTTTTCGGGTGCCATTTCTGCAAGTTGACACTGTCCCCAGAAGATTGGCATTAAAATTCGAAGATCCCTCGAAAAGGGGGAGGGGGCTGGGAGTGCAGCCAGTGATGTAAATCTACTCGTCAGTTTAGCTGGTCGTTCTCTTTGAAAGGTAAAGAGCAATACTCTGAGGACACAGGAAACAAGGCAAGGGGTTAAACAGTTCAGAGAAAAAAAGATAAAGTGTTGGAGGATTGTGTGTGCTTAGCCTTAAGGAAGTCATATAACTTCTCTAAATTACAGTTTCCTCATCTGTGATAAGGGAATAATATCTGTTTCACACGGTAAAAACGTATTCGTGTATTTTTCTATTCCAAAAATGTTTATTGAATGCCGTTTATCTGCCAGGGAGATAAGACTCACTCATGAGGGCAGCACTTTTACTGCGCGTCCTATCATGTCTAGCAAGCGCATAGTAGTTGATCAATATTAGTTTTCTTACCTCCCTTGTTCTTTGCAGTATCTCAATTTTCTCATCTATAAAATTAGGAAGTGTTAAAAGGAGGTTATCACAAATAATTCAAGGTAGATTTTGATTTAGAAGGGAGAGGAGGGCACTGAGAGGCTAGGAGGTGGAGGACTATGGGAACGGACCTCAGAGGCCCCTGCAGACCCACGGGGCAGCCGGCAGCCGGAAGGTGCCAGATTCCTGAGGAGGGAGGAGGTGATCTAAAGAAAGACTGGCTTAAGAGGCCAGTCTGTCAGTGCAGAGGACAGAGTTCTCATGCTTCACTGTTTCAGCTACACAGACTCACTCCTTTTATGTCAATAGTTGAAATTGGAAATTGACGACATATGACAACTTTTATAAGTGATACACATAAATTCTCCCGGAGACCGCTGTGCAAGTCAATTTGGTTTGCTATACTAGTCTTTAGGGTTATCATAGGTAAATCTAATTATTTCCATGTTAAACTTTGAACAAAACCTCTAGACCTGCATGGTCTAATACCATAGGTAGCCACTAGCCGCAAGTGGCTATTTAAATTAAATTAAAATTCAGTTCTTCGGTCTCACTAGCTACATTCCAAGTACTCAATATCCACTTGTGGCTAGCAGCTACCGTATTGTTCAGAGTCAATTAAAGAGCATTTTCATCATGACAGAGAATTCTATTGAACAACACTGTTAAAGACTTGCCTATTGTTTTTGGAAGGCTACATCAAGTATCATTTCAATTCAACCAATATTGAGTCACTTGCAAGTGAAAAAAAAAAATCGCAGAAGGATTCACTCATTCTGCAAATATTTATCAAGTACCAACAATATGCTAAGTGAAATTATAAAGGACTCAAAATTTAACGAGTTAGGTGTGTTTGGTGATTAAGAAATATTAACATGGCTTAACATGGCCTTTTAGCTGCTTTCGATTATTGCTGAATATTAAAACCAGGGGAAATTGCTAAACTTAAAGCAAGCAAGAATTCTAAGACATTTTGAGGAGTAGGCCTAGATAATTGTAAGTAGGTTGACTAACCTCTGACATCCCACCCTCTCTGTTCCTTTTCACTGCTTTCTCATCTGCCGGCACCCCCTTTCTGCTGCCACTTTCTGAAGGTGACACACTGTTCAGCCCTCTCCACTTTCCCACGCTTTGGAATTATTTTACCCTTTGCATTCATATACAGCTCTCCTCGGGGCTCTGCTTGGACACTCCAAAGGGCCATTAGAACAGACAACTAGGCAATCTGATGAGAATCAGTAGTGGTTAACTATGGGTATGAATATGTTAATGTTCCTGGTCCCTTCCAAGTGCTTTATAACACGGGCTTCCTTAAAGTTATACCTTAATGATAAAATTTTGTGCTAATGGTGAAATTGCAGATGCCATAGCTAGTCTGGAAGATATTTGGAGGCATTACAAATCACCTACTGGATGGCTAACCATTAAAAAAAAAGGACAAAGTATTACCTTCATTTTAGGGATAAATACATAGTCATGGTTGTGGATTTTCTGTCCCTACAAATATAAGTTCAACATCCCCAAGTGGTTTGGGGAAAGATCTTGCTGCATAAATATAATTCTTGTGATGCTTTCCCAGCTCAGTGATTGAAGGATTACAAGCCTACCTGTTTGAACAGTAAGCAATGAATCATGCAGAAACTGTTAAAATCCACTATTTCTCACCCTACCACTCCCATCTCAACTATGAGGCTTTATAGAACCAATAGTAATAAGTAACATCTATTTAATACCAATTATGCTCCAGACTCTGTTCCAACTTCTTTATACGCATTTTCTCATGTAATTCTTACAACATCCTATAAGGTATTAGCAAGTAATACCCTACTGCCATGTTCCAGATGAGAAACGAAGTTTAGGTGGATTAGACAACTCACACTGGGTCACCTTTTGGACTGAAACCCAAAGCTGGCTGTCTCCAAAAACGACACTCTTGTCAATATAATACGCTGACTCCTATACCCTGCACCTCATTTGCATCTTTTATGAGGCAAGGCCATTGTTGTCGGCAACGTTGTGGTTTAAGAAGCAACCTAAGAGGAGAATAAAAAACTACCAAATGATGGCTAGAGGAAGATGCTGCTTTCTAGCAGCAGCGCTGAGTATGGATAAAAAACTGTTTAAAAGTAGGTCCTTTAATCACAGAGCGAGAGCATCACTGATAGTGTTTGGGAATATGTATGTAATACATCCATTATTTGTTTGGCTTACCTATTTTCCTAGGTGGATACACATATTCTTAAATACATTTCAATTCAAAATCATTGTCTAGCTTTTAATTTGTTTGGTCTGAACAGCAGAAAAATACACACCAATGATTCTCAATGAATTCTGACAAAGGACTATCTCACAGGATTTCACGATCAGCATTTCAATTTATACTTTGCTTTTCCCTTTCCTGGTCTGGAAACACTAGTGTTTCTTTCTCTCTCCAATTCTCCTTTCTCTCTTTCATTTATGCTTTCCCATTTGACAATATAGGAAATTCCCTCTATCTACGCTTTTTTTTTTTACTATTAAGATTGCATCTTTTTTCCTGGTAGAATTTTTTGGTCATAAAAGCTAATCTGATATAGAGACTAAGAGGATCCTGTTTGGGAAATGAGACTTGTGACAGTCCCCAACATCCTTTCTCAAGCACATGACCTATCTAAGCCCATCATGGTAGTTCTACACCACTTGTCATGAGCATGTGGACCAATTGTAGCCAATGAGATATTAGAGGAAGTTTGCTGGAGGCTTCCGGAAGAAAATTTCCTCCCTCCTAAGAGAGATTTACAAGAGACATTATGTCTCTCTGTGAACATTGACATGTCAGGATATCATGCCTGGGACTGCTACAGCCATTTTACTTGCTGAGGATGAGGCTTAAACCAAGGGTTTAAGCATTGAGGGTTCTCAATGACATGGAATCAACTATCTCTGAGGGCCATCTTAACTCAAGACTTCTTTTATGGGAAAGCATAAGTTTCCATCTTGTTTAAGCTGGATTGTGTCAGGATTTGGGTTACTTGTACCTGACATCATCTCCCACAGCTAGGTAACCCATTTTTAAATGTACTGGGAATTATTCTAAAGAAAAAATAAACGGATGTACCTCCTCAACTCATTGGTCAGTAGGAATTGAGACTGACTCTAATGACGAGATGAAGGACTCTTAGAACTTTCCCTTAATAGTGAGAAAGAAGTATTTAGATACAAAATGATTTAGTCTTGCAAAATGCCCATTTTTCTACCATAATAAAGACAAAAATAAGAATATAAAATTTTATTTGTTCAACTAAAAGATTTTTCTTCATTCCTACTGTTCTTCCCTCTCAAGTATCCAAAACCTTTCTGGTATAGTTACCAATGTCTTAGTAAGGAACTCGCAGAAGTAATTTCTTAGACTCTACAGGGAATGTTAACCAAATCCCGATTTCAAATAATTACCGGAGGATAAAGCAGTCAGCTGGAGTGCCCGCTGTCAGTAAATCCCTGACATTTGGAATTTGAAGCTATTTGTACCTCCGATTGCCAATGTCGAATGCCAAGCCAAAAAGTGAAATCAGTTCTTATTCACCGTGGCCCACTTTGTCCACACTTTGCCCTTTATCTGAAATAGAATCATTAAAAAAAAATTCTTTTTTTTTAATTAAGATGTGCTATCCTTGAAGATAAGGTGATCTTTAAGTCAGCTTTTTGTTTAGGAAGGAAGATAGTTTGCTCTGTCCCTTTTCTAAGCAACAATTTGTAAAAAGTCTCTTCTCCTGTATGGGTACGTGTATGAGAGACAAAGAATAAAGTAATCTTCCTCTTATTTCTTTCCATCCACTTGATGTCTGTTCCGGAGTAGTGTTGAAAAAGAAAATTATTCATGATATGTTAAAACACTAAGGCCGACTTTATCCAGGACTGTCAAGATAGGCGTGGGGTCTATTGCAATAGCATTTTGCTGCAGGAAAAACAGATTGGGCTCAACTTTGAATATAACAAGGAAAAGTGGGGATTTATACCCAAGGGGCAAGATGGGGTTCAGTGGATGGAAACATACTAAGAGAAGGCATCAGGGGTAAAAGGGGCTTCTGGCTAAACCCATCTGACAGGATTCTTGCTGAAGCAGGCCAGGCAATCAGATATTACCTGGGGCTTTTTGGGGATGAGGACATTTGATCAGATATCCAGGGTGGGGGATTTTGCCTAAACCAACTTAACAAGATTCTTGCTACGACTGGGCAATGCAGGCCAGACAAGGTCGGACACCAAGGTCCAGACCTGGAGTGCTTAGAGGAGCCTGTCTAGAGTGTGGTCAAGGAGAGAGTGTTTGTCAATAGCAGGCTCTTTCTGTTCTTTCTACTCTCCTGTAATTGTTTTTTCCTGAAAAATCAAAGAAAAGGAGAGGACCAATTGTTATTAATCAAGCACCTGAGACCCTTGGAATCTTAGCTGTAATGTTTGCAGGTTAACGTTAACCAGTCTGTATCGCTGGTTTATAAAAACGCCAAATTGTTTAAGGAGGCTGGGGTAGTACATCGATGGGGGAAAGCAGAGTGCTGTGGAAGAACGGAGTTAAAGTCAGAGGATTTAGATGCAAGTTCTGCCTTCAGCGTTTACTGGCTGTGTGAGCGGCAAGTCACTGAGCTTCTTAAATAGCAACGTGATTAGCTCGCCTCTAAGATGGGCCCCGATGATCCCCAACTCCTGACATTTACACCTTTGTGTAGTCTCCTCCTGTATCTTACCAACCAGGGTCTGTTTAACAGCAGAATAAGCCAGAAGTTTATTTATTATTATTTATAACCTAAACCTCTGAGTTTAGGTTATGAAAGACAATGATCTCTCTCTTCCCCACCTCCCCACTCCCCCTCATTATTTGCTCTGGGGCAAGCCCAAAGCCCACATGAAAAGGGAACTGAAGCCTTCCTCCAACAGCCACGTGAGTGAGGCCCCAGTCAAGCCTTTGGATGACTGCAGCCCCAGCAGGTATCTTCATTGCAGCCTCATGAGGGCCCCTGAGCCAGATCACCTAGCTAAGCTCCTCCTAGATTCCTGACCCTCAGAAATGATATGAGATAATAAATATTTGTTATTTTAAGCTGCTAAGTTTTGGGGGAATGTGTTACTAAGCAATAGATAAAGAAATCTGGAATAATGGCTTCCTACCAATAATATAGTGAAGACTCAGTAAAAGCATGGAGGAGAAAACACTCGGTAAACCTCAAAGTACTACATGATTGTTAAAACCATACGAATAGAGTGGAAGGAAATATCTAGAATGGTACTATCCAAAAGAATTTATGAAAGATGGAAATGTTCTGTCTATGATGACCTGTATAGTGCTATTGAGTACTTGACATGTGGCTAGTGCAAAATGAGGAACTGAATTTTTTATTTTATTTAACTTTACTTCATTTAAATTTAAATGGTGATAGGTAGCTGATGGCTACCGTTTTGGACAGAACAGATCTAGAGGTTTCTAAACCAACAAATAGGTCAAAACAGAGTCAAAAAGAACAGTACATAAAAATCATGGCATGTTTTTTTCTCCAATTATGACTTTTCGAAAGGAAGACTTGTGTTATTTATGAGGTCCAGAAATTATGGATTGAGTTAAGCAATTATTTCCTTCCTTGTGTAAAAAAGGGCAATACATTTTGTAAAACTGGGTTCTCTGAGACCTCAGATAGATTTCCTTTTGTGTGTATGCATGCAATTTATTAGACATAAAATTACGGATTTAATTGACTACCTCACACAATTGGCTAATTTGCATGATTGATTGAGGAGGCACACAATGAACCAACTATGCCCGCAGTTTCCTAAACTACACAGGGCACTGCTGATTCATCCACCCGTTGGGTGAGAGAGAGTTAATAACCTGACTGTTTCTTGGCACCATTTTGTTCAATGATGTCGTTTGGTAAATATGCACCTCCAAATGCAAAAACAACTACTCTAAGTACTTGCAATGATAGTTAAACCTGACTAGAGATAGACTTCAGTGTATATAAAATTCTATCAGTTAAGACTTGTAGGATGTCATGTATATCATACTGTCAGGAGAGTAAGGATGTTGATCTGGATTTTCTGATTCTTTCTAAGTGATGTATGTTGAAGGGTGCTCTGTAATAAAGCTGATTGACACTTAAATGTTGACTGTATCCCTAACATAAGTCCCTTGGTCATGTCAGATCATGCCTTTTATCCTCAAGCTTGCAGTCACATTATTGTAAAATAACTGCTACTACCCCAGACATTGATCAAGACAGGATGAAGGGGAATTGGTTATCCCCATTTATGGAAAAAAGTAAAATTGGATCCTTGTCCTATACTACACACAAAAATTTTCTCTTGGTGAATTAAAGATGTAAGACTATGAGGCCAATTGTTAAAATATTTAGATGAAAATATAAGAAAATAATTTGTGGCTATGGAAGGATTTACTCTATAAGACACAAAATGTTCTAATCCTGAAAGAAAAGATCCACAAATTCAATTAAATAAAAATTAAGAACTTCTGTTTATCAAAAGTCAGCATTTAAAAAAGTGACAATGCAAGCCACAACTTGGGAGAATACTCATTTAACAAATATTGACAAAAATGAATATCTTTAATATAAAAAAGTTCTATAAATCAATAAGAAAAAGACTCAGTAGAAAAATAGGAACAATTCAATAGAAAAATGAAGAAAATCATGAACCTGTATTTCAGAAAGAAGAAATATGAATGGTGATTATACATGTAGTAGGTTAAATTGTGGCTCCCAAAAATATATGTCCATATCCTAATCCTAAAACCTGTGATTGTGACCTTTTTGGAAAAAGGGGCTTTGAAGATGTAATTAAATTAAGAATCTCAAAGGAGATCATCCTGGATTATCTGAGTGGGCCCTAAATCCAATGACAAGTGTCCTTAGAAGAGTCATTCAGGTGAGAGACACACAGAGCTAGAAGGTCCTATGAAGGCAAAGGTAGAGAGCAGAGTTATGCAGCCACAAGCCAAGGAATGCCTGGTCCACCAGAAACTGGAAGATGCAAAGAAAGATTCTTCCTGAGTGCCTCAGAAGGAGCACAGCTCTGCCAACACCTTGATTTTGGACTTCTGGCTACCAGAAGTGTGAGAGAATATATTTTTGTTGTCAAGCTACTCAGTGTGTGGTAATTTGTTACAGCAGCCCTAAGACACCACTTCTACAGTGCATAAGAAAAGATACTTTCATTAGTTATTAGAGAAATGAAATTTAAATCCTCCATATTGGTGAAAAATTAAGATGTCTGATCATATCAGAGGTGGTGAAGATACTGCTCAATAGGAACTCTCACACAGTACTGGTAGGATTGTCAACTGGCGTAACTACTTTGGAGAACAATTGGGTATTGCCTTGTGAAATGAATTTACACACATCCTATATTCCAGAAATTCTACCACTGGCATTAGTACACCCAAGAGGGACTCCAAAACATGTATGCCAGGACATCTATAAGAAAATTCACAGCAGCTTTGTTCATAACAACAAAAAACCGGAAAACAAACGAATTAAAAAATAAATTGTAGCATCTTCACACTATGAAATTTACACAGGAAAATCATGTGTTATTGTTACATGTAACAATACCAGTGATTTTTAGAGATATACTATGGAGTGAGAAATAGAAATTGTAGAAAATTTTCTCAAAATTCTTCAAAACTAAACAATATGTTGCTTAGGGAAATATACATAAGACATATCATATTCGTTTTTAAAAAGGATAGTGGTTACTTGAGAAGAGAAGGCTGGTAGGTGGGATAGGGAGATACACACAGGTACAGGAATGTTCTAGTCCTGAGATGGGGAATGGGTTCCTAGTTGATTGTGTTCATTTTGTGCTTATTAACTTAAAAAATATTTTACATAAGTTCTTTTTTAAGTATATTACTATTAAAAATATTTAATGCCAAAACAAAACAAAAGTAAAGGAGAATTCGTAATAATTAGGGCCACATAGAGATCATCTGTAACCTAAGCTATCAGTGTGTCTGTTGAATACCCTTTGGACAGGTATTTGAAGAAATGAAGGGTAGCAAGAATGGATATAACCTCAAATATAGAAATGAAAAGAAATAAAATAACCCTCTGCTTATGTGTTGAAGTGAGAATAGCTGTGATAGTAGGCAGTAGAGAAATGGGTCATAGATCAGAGGGGGGGAGATAGGATTGTTTAGATAAAAGTCTGATCCATCACATAAAGCTTTCCTAGATACTTCAAGTCACGAGAGTCATGCTTTGAGTAAAGATGAATTAGTGGATTGAAGAAGGCAAGGCCACCAGGTGACCTTAGAGGAAAACACCAAAGTTTCAGAGTGTACGGCTAGGATACCTACCTAGGCCTTTTAGATAGTATACAGATGGGTGTAACCTTGTAATCTGAGCTTGTGTCAGCTGTTGTAAATGAGTGTGTGTGGAGCTGGGCAGAGTTCAATTTTCTACCTGTATGTTTAGGTCTTCAGTACAAAACCTCACGGCCTAACAAGGTTTGCACATTCCCTTCTTGGCTGTAGGGAATTATCCTATTTGAAGTGTGCCATCTGTTTCCAGTTGGGACCCTAACTGATACAAGCAGGCCTATTAATTATCTCTCTCAAACCAGCTGTTGGCAGTCCTGGGCGTGGTTTCCTGGCAGCTACTACCATACACTGTTTGCCTGTATTCCTTGTAAACAGGGTGTCAGTACAGAGCAGTGATCTCAAAGTGTGATCTCAGACCTGCAGCCCCAGCCTTACCTGCGAACTTGTTAGAAATGCAAAGTTTGGGCCCCGCCCAAGACCTACTGAATCTGAAATTCTAGTGGTGGACCGAGCAATCTGCTTTAATAAACCCTTTCAGTGATTTTGATATGTGTTAAAGCATGAGAACCCTTAGCATAGGGGAAGCACAATGGATAGTGCAACATTCTGAAGCTAATAGCAGCTGAACTTTTGTTTTATTTTTATTTATTTTTTTAATTTATTATTTTTTGTGTGTGTGAGGGGATCAGGCCTGTGCTAACATCTGCCATTCCTTCTCTCTTTTTTTTTTTTTGTGAGGAAGATCAGCCCTGAGCTAACATCCATGCTAATCCTCCTCTTTTTGCTGAGGAAGACTGGCTCTGAGCTAACATCTATTGCCAATCCTCCTCCTTTTTTTTTTCCCCAAAGCCCCAGTAGACAGTTGTATGTCATAGCTGCACATCCTTCTAGTTGCTGTATGTGGGACGCGGCCTCAGCATGGCCGGAGAAGCGATACGTCGGTGCGTGCCCGGGATCCGAACCAGAGCCGCCAGTAGCGGAGCGCACGCACTTAACCACTAAGCCATGGGGCCGGCCCTATTTTATTTTTAAAATAAAAATTGTATATCTTTAAGGTGTACAACATGATACTTTGATATGCCTATACATAGTAAAATGATTACTATGGTCAAGTTAATTAACATATCCATCTCCTTACATAATTACCTTTTTGTGTGTATTGTGAGAGCACCTCCTGAAATCTACCTTCTTAGCAAATTTCCAGTATACAATACAGTACTATTAACTACAGTTATCGTGCTGATCTCTAGAATTTACTGATCCTACATAACTGAGACTTTGTACCCTTTGACCAATATCTCCTCATTTCCCCCACCTCTCCACTCCTGGCAACCATCATTCTACTCTCTGCTTCTATGATTTCTACTTTTCTAGATTCCACATATAAGTGAGATCATGCATTATTTTTCTTTCTGTGCCTGGCTTATTTCACTTAGCATAATGTCCTCCAGTTTCATCCACGTTGTTACAAATGGCAGGATCTCCTTCTTTTTATAGGCTGATAATATTCTATTATATATGTATACCACAGTTTATACATTTATCTGTTGATGGACACTTAGGTTGTTTCAATATCTTGGCTATGGTGAATAACGCTGCAATAAACACAGGAGTGCAGATGTCTTGAGATACTGGTTTCATTTCCTTTGGATATATACCCAGAAGAGGGACTGCTAGATCATATGGTAGTTCTAATTTTAATTTTTTGAGTAACTTCCATACTGTTTTCCACAGTAATTGTACCAATTAACATTCCCACCAACAATGTACAAAGGTTCCCTTTTCTCCACATCCTCACCAACATTTGTTATCTTTTGTCTTTTTGATAATAGCCATCCTAACAAGTGTGAGATGATATCTCATTGTGGTTTTGATTTGCATTGCTCTGATGATTAGTAATGTTGAGCATCTTTTCATGTATCTGTTGGCCATCTGTATGTCTTCTTTGGGAAAATGTCTCTTCAAGCCCTCTACCATTTTCAATCAGGTTATTTGGGTTTTTTTTTTTGCTATGAAGTTGTATGAGTTCCTTATATATTTTGCGTGTAAACCCCTTATCAGATATATGGCTTGCAAATATTTTTTCATTCTGTAGGTTGCATTTTCATTTTGTTTCCTCTGCTGTACAGAAGCTTTTTAGTTTGATGTAGTCCTTGTTTATTTTTGCTTTTGTTGCCTGTGCTTTGATGTCATAGCCAAAAAATTATTGCCAAGACCAATGTCAAGGAGATTTTCCCCTATGTTGTCTTCTAGGAGTTTTACCTGTTTCAGGTCTTATGTTTTAAGTCTTTAATCCAATTTGAGTTGATTTTTGTGTATAGTGAAAGGTAAGGGTCCAATTTTATTCTTTTGCATGTGGATATCCAGTTTTCCCAACACGATTTGTTGAAGAGACTCTTTTGCCCATTGTGTATTCTTGGTGCCCATGTTGAAAATTAGTTGACTCTGTATGCTTGGGTTTATTCCCGGCCTCTCTATTCTGTTCCCTTGGCCTATGTGTCTATTTTTATGCTAGTACCATACTGTTTTGATTACTATAGCTTTGTAATATAACACAGCCTGAGGGAAGGAGGGGAGGGAGGGGTTATTAGAACCCAAGAAGAAAAAGAGTCAGCTTTGGCCACTTTGAAAAAGCAGTGACATGCCATTGAAGGACACAGCCAGTCCAAGGTAACTGCACGGGGAGGGAACCAGGGAAATAAAAACCCTGACTTCACTTGCCTCCATCCATTGATCTCCCACCTGGGATCCCCATGGAAGCCAGAGAGCAAGGAAGGCCATTGATACAATCCCCAAGGCTCACTCCCTGGGGCACAGAGCAGAGTGCAGAAGGGTGGAGAGTAGAGGAGCAAGTGAAAAGTATTAGGTACCTGCCAATCATGTCTTTCTTTAGCAGCCCCAACTGCAAATGAAAGTTGAGGGTGAGGTGATGGTGCCAGAGACAGGCAACACAAATTCTGAGTTCTTGCCCCATTTTCTGATATCATGTTAGGAAATAGCACAATCTGAGTCTGGATTGTCGCCGACTAGTGTCCCGAGGAACTCAAGGGTGGGTTTGGAAGCATTTAACTGTTTTTCCAAGTTGTTTTTTTATGATAAGGAGACAGAACCAGCAACCATCCTGAAACTAACCGAGCCTCCCTACAAGAGCTATGCCCATGACCTTGCCTTATTTTTAATTCGAAGATCTCTTTTTTTTTTAATATTTATTTATTCATTTATTTATTTATTTAGTGTGTGTGTGTGAGGAAGAGCAGCCCTGAGCTAACATCCATGCCAATCCTCCTCATTTTGCCGAGGAATACTGGCCCTGAGCTAACATCCATGCCCATCTTCCTCCCCTTTATATGGGACGCCTGCCACAGCATGGCCTGACAAGCGGTGCATCGGTGCGCGTCCAGGATCCGAACCCGGGCCGCCAGCAGCAGAGCGCGCACACTTAACCGCTAAGCCATGGGGCCGGCCCCTCGAAGATCTCTTTAGGAGGAGATTAAGCCTCATTACCATAATGTGCAGTGTACCACTCTCTCCCTTTTGAATATTCATTCCCCAACCGAAATAAAAGTTCCTGCTTCCCTTTGTTCAGGGACACCATGGCTTTGGAAATGACTCCTCATGGCCTCCTATTTGCTGCAAATACACTTTGTGAGACAACTTCCACTGGTGTAGAGTCTCATTTAACTCACCAGGAGGTGAGCCCACTTGGTTGGGTGTCAGGATGACTGAGATTTATGAACTTCGCCAATACTGTAGAGGTGGAAAAAGTTAGGAGGGAAGCTTAAAGACTAGGGGAAAAATATTTCCTCTAGATGAATTTAGTGGGGGGTAAGTCTCAGGGGATCATTATACCATCATGATAAGTGACTCAAGGCTATTTCAACAATGTCCTAAATAGATTACTTTATTGGAGATTAATGAACTGAGGGATCCTATTGAAGAGATTTGTGTTAATGAGATCATCATCTAATTCCACAGCTCATACCCTCCCTAAATTTGGCAGTGAGAGAAAAAAAAAAAGCCAACAATTTCAATGTGTGATAATTACTCCAGTCGCAATAACAAGGCAAAGGTAAGCCAGGGTCTAGTAGCTTGAGTTCAAGAAAGAACTTGGTAGCTTATCGGGGAGAGAGAGTTTACTATGTTAATTTTGTGGGTTGGTTAGCACCAAATCAAACGCTGTGATGGTGGGGAGGGAAATGATTTTTATTTTCCAGTAGGGTTTACCACTTGAGAGGATGCTTCAGGGGATCTCAGCTATGCCTAGTACCTCTGAGTGCTTTGCTGAGAAGTGATAAGCCAACAGTGTAAGTGGATGACATCCTTGTGTTTGGGAGAATGTTATAAGAGCTTAGCAACAGATCCCTAAAGTCCTATATATCTCAGATAATGACTAAAAATGACCCTCTGAAAAACCACAGTTTTGTCAGGACCTCATAAATTATTTATAGCATAATATTCCAAGATTGCTACCACCACCACCTGGTCAGCTCCCAGGAATAAAGGTCTTCTTGGGGTTCAATATTGAATGTTTACTGCACAGGGCAGGTAGCACCTATGCAGGGAACCTATCAAATCCTCATTGCTCAATCTTTAGTTTAATAAAAGGTACAATTTCTTCACTTTTAACATTTCTTGATTTTTAGTTTTGAAAAGCCTCTTTAATCATGTTTCTTAATGATTCTCTGAGGTAAAGTGCATTTTGATTAAATAGTCGGCCATAAAATGCGTTTACATGTGCTTCATTTGGCACTGACTCGCTGAGATCCTATTGCCTGGATATGAAATGTAAGGTTCTGAAAATGAATTGAATATTTTGATGGCAGAAGCCTAAATAACTGGCTTACCTCTGGTTTTTGGTTTTTCTTTTTTGAACTTGTACACTTGTCATCTATGGTCTGTTTATTTTCACTGTGAAGAGGCAACAGAGGTGGCAACAGAGGCAACAATATCCCTTTTATTTATATATATACATATACCCATTTTCCCAGAAATGTTCTAGTTCTGAGATGTCCTTTTTAAGTAAAAATGTATATAATTTGCCTTTCGACAGTGTAAGTATTCTGAACAGGGTTAGCAATGGGAATATATTCTTCATTCCCTTTAGGTCCAGATACTTTCCGTTGAATAGTTATTTTTGAATAATGGTTTTATTTTAGTGTATGTTTTAAATATAGTAAGTGGTTCTGTTAAGAGGGCTAACTTTTTGGTAGACTTCAGTCTACCAATTCAACTAAACCCACTTCTGAAAATCTTCAGAATGCACTCAACTCCTTCTTTGTTAAGTTCAATATTCTTCTGAAATGGGTGAAAAGTTAGTTTTTGAATTCCGCTATACAGGCAACTTCTATTTGGTATTGCATTTTATTTTAAACCTTTATTCTGTGAAACTTAAGCAGTTTCACAACTAGCTGTGGGAAGGTTTCAAAGGGAAGCAAGAGTCTTGTTAATAACATCACAGCGTTTAGTCCACCGAGTATCACCTTTACTTGTGCTGTCCCATCCCGCCTGCATGCCCAGGACACAGTGGCTCCGACCCTGAAGCTTCTTGAGAAGCAACAAGGCAGACACAGCGTCCAGGAGAGTGGCCATAATACTTGCTGTATTCAAGCAGCTTTTTCATAACTAATTGTGCCGCTGTGCTCATTACCTTGGCATGCTGCACTAATTCATTTTTGGACAAGACTACACAGCCAAATGTAGAAAGCTAATTTGAAATACCCACTTGACAAAGTTGGTGAATGTTTATGCGTTCTATGAAATTACCTGCCAGTGAACTTTATTTTAGGCTCAGATCTGACCCTTGTTTGATAAGTTTATATTGCACTTTCCATGTGCAAAAACCCCTTTTTCAGTGCATCTACCCAGTAATCATTTGTAGAAACTTTATGGAAAGATTATTTTGCTGAAGTATACAAGCGATACAGTGAAAAGCACATGGGGTTTGCAGCAGGCAGACCTGGGTTAGGCTGCTGCTTGTGACCTGGAATAAGTTACTTAATAGCTCAGAGACTGAGGTTTCTTATCTAAAAATGTGCATAATAATATTTACCCAATAGCTTATTGAAATAACATGTGTAATTGTCTAACAAAGTCTGAAATAAAGCTAATCCTCAAATATAGGTTTTGACTTTCTCCCTTCTTTATATATTTATCTATTAACTATTGTAAAACACATTCAAATTCTATTTATTTGAGCAATAACCTAAAAGTCTGTTTTCTATCTTTAAAAGGCATAGATTACAAAATTGTTATACAGGAAATTTGATCTCCTAATATAATACAACTCTTCAAGCTGAACTCTAATAAGCTTTCTTCCAAAGATTTGGGTCTTTAAACTCTCTTTAGCCCTGTTATCAGTGTTTCAGATAGGGCCATTTGGATGCAAATTAGCCAGAAAATGAACTCCAGTAGAAGTATTCATTTAGAGACCAATATTGTAGTACTCTGATCCAAAGAACTTCCTCACCAAATGGGATCACACAAAGGGCGGTAGTAATAAAACAAAAACATAAATCAAAGTAGAATCTTCTTATAAATCAATGGCAATCCACTCAGTTATCACACCAGTCAGGATTATTTATAAATATGTCAATAAATAGTGTAGCATCTCTTGGTTTCTGTTCAGGTTTCATAATTTATGCAATTTACGAATGCTTTATAACCCTTTGCAATATAGAAAGAATCTCATCGTTTAGGAAATATCTATCATTTACCTATCTGAAGGACATCAAAGAACAGGTGTCCTCAATTACTTATCTTAGAATGTTAATTACTGCTCATCCTTTATTCCTCCATGCTGGTGGTTCTCAGACTTTATCAGGCGTCAGAACCACTAAGAGCTTGTTGAAACACAGATGGCTGGACTCCACCCTCAGAGTTTCTGATTGGGCAGGTCTGAGCTGGGGCCTGAGAATTTACATTTCTAGCAAGTTCCCAGGTGATGTTGACGCTGCTGTTGTTCTGGCTGAGAGAGCAGGAGAGGGAATGCATAATACTCAGAGAGGGTCTAGAACCCCCCTGTTGCTTTTCTCTGCTCTCTCGTGCCCTCATCTTAGAATAGAGCTATATAGCCAAACCACTGTCCCACTGAGAGAAAAATAAATGTGTTGTGTTGTAAGCCTCTGAAATTTTAGGGTTGTTTGTTATGCCAGCCAAAGCTGATGAATGCGTATCAGTTCGTAACATTGTTTCAATAGTGACATTTGGAAATGATCTAAATATTCATTTAAATATAAATGAATAAATAAATTGTAGAGTATTCAGAGAGTGGAATAAAATGTAGCAGTTAAATTGAGTGAACAAACATCATCTATATCAATATATAAATCTTGAAAACAATGATGAGGGTGAAAAAAACAGTGCAGAAGGCTACATATGGTATAATACAATTTATATAGGTTTTAGAAAATGTCAAATACTATTCTACATTGCTTATGGGTATATATGTAGTGAAATTATTAAAATGTGAGTAGAATAAGTTCTAAATTCAGAAAACTGGTTACATCTCAGAGGGGAGTGAAGAGAATGAGATTGGTGAAGAGAGAGGAATAGAGAGCTTCTCCTGTATCTATAGAGTTTTGTTTCTTTAAAAAAGTGAAGACTAGGGGCTGGCCCGATGGTGTAGTAGGTAAATTCGCACTCTCCTCTTCAGGGTGGCCCAGGGTTTGTCGCCGGTTTGGATCCTGGGCTAGGACCTACGCATCACTTATTAAGCCATGCTGAGGCATGTATACAGCATCCCGTATACAACATAGAGGAAGATTGGCACAGATGCTAGCTCAGGGACAATCTTCCTCACCAAAAAAAAAAAACAAAAAAAAAGAGGAAAAGACATCAAGATTTGACAAAGCTAGATGATGGTACGAATGTACTGTTCTGTACACTTTGCTTTACAGTTGGAGTTGTTCATAGCACAATGAAACATATCTTTTTCAAAAAGAGCTTCTGTTAGTAATGTTTTATTGATGACACCTTCGGCCCAGCAGCTCTAGGTGTGTGGCAGATGAGTGAAGCTGGGATTTTGAGATTTTCCAGATTAAAAAACCAAGACAATAGAATAAGCAGTTCAAAATATTTGCCTGTTGGCCTTGTATGTTACACATGGACGCAGACACCAAGCTGTGTAGTGTGAAGAAGCATGTAGTACTAGTTATCCCCTTTTACTTTAAATGCTGATTCACTTACTTGGTTGGAAAATTTGATTTGATTTGAATTCAGTAGAAATACTTGGATAGGCATTGAGAGGTTACACATGAAACCCAATTTCCCCTCATTTTTTTGTTAAGTGGAGACAAGGAAAGAGGATCACTTGGGTGGGTGTGATTATTTCAAAACTTCATCTATTTCCTTTCCTTCCCTTCAGGAGGAAGGCAGGGGTCTGGTGTTTCTTTCAAAATCCTACAGTACATCAGAATAATCTGGAGAGCTTTAGAAAGCACAATTTTCCATGCCTCACCTCAGATCCTACTAAATCTGAATTTTCCAAATATGAGGCAGAGAATCTTTATATTTATTTACCTATTAAAAGCTTCCTGCTGGGGCCAGCCCCATAATGTAGTGGTTAAGTTCAGCATGCTCCACTTCAGTGGCCCAGGTTCACAGGTTCGGATCCCAGGCATGAACCTACACACTTGGCAGCCATGCTGTGGTGGTGACCCACATACAAAATAGAGGAAGATAGGCACAGATGTTAGCTCAGGGCTAGTCTTCTGCAAGCAAAAAAAGAGGAGCATTGGGGCAGCCCAGTGGCGTAGTGGTTAAGTTTGGCAAACTCTGCTTTGATGGCTCAGGTTCTCGAGTTTGGATCCCGAGCATGGACCTACACTACTCATCAAGCCATGCTGTGGTGGTGACCCATATACAAAAAATAGAGGAATATTGGCACAGATGTTAGCTCCTGACCAATCTTCCTCAGCAAAAACAACAACAACAACAAAAAAGCCTCTTACAATTACTTTTATCTTCAAGGGACTACAATTCCCCAAACCTCCACTGGCTGAGAGTTTCTCTTATGGATTTGCTACTCACTGCTGGATATTGTCCATTTCATCTACCTTATAAAACAATTAGCAGGTGCTAAAAACAAAGCAAACCAAGAAATAAAAAACAGTAATAACATTATATATAAATTGATTTACACAAGTGTTATAAACTTGTGTAGATCTATTAAAAGGAGAGCAACCCAATTACAGAGTTACCCTGCTCAGCCCTGGATTTTGAGTTTCACTTAAAAGTTGGCATATGTAAAAGATTTCCTTGTAACTCTGCTAAGAGTATTGGTGTTCCCTGCGTGTGTCAGCCTTCTAACAAAAGCATGTACCGTAACTCTTCCGTCAAGTGCAAAGCTTGGGAGAACACTGTTTTGGAAACTGGTGTCTTTCAAACTGAAATTATTGTAACTATAACCTTTTACAGGTTTTTGAAAAAAATATATGTGTGTTCTTAATTGACAATTAATATTTTGCTGGCATTTATTAAAATATTATGTTTTTTATCAATAAAAATTAAATGATAATTTTTTTATTGATGTGTGTGTGTGTGTTGCAACCCAGGGAAGCAAGAATGAAAATAAAAAGGAAAAGAAGCAGAAAACGAGGGAAGCAAATACAAGATAGTGTACCACCGAGTGGCCGCAGTTCTACTAGAAATCACAGCTGGCTGCCTGGTCATGAGGGATACCTTCTGAGAGGCCATATGGCACCGTTGCATCGTGAAACGATGTCAGTGAGAAGGAAGGGTAAGGAATTTGCCAGCTCCTTCCCTTCTTCCTTCTCTTATTGGTTAAATTTGGCCTCAGCTCCTGGTTCTCTTACTGAGGCCCTTCAGGCAGCCTGGGTACCAGAGCCACAGTGTGCAAGGCAAACTGTGAGCAGGTGCAAGTTACGGCACCTCTGTCTGCAGCCTGCATCCTTGAGGTCAGCAGGTGAGCAGGTGCACTTTAGTGGTCACCTAAAAAGTCCAGGTGGGAGGATACAGGCATGCAGTCTGAAGCTTCAGATGAGGTGCTGTGGGGTCATGCCATGAATGACTTGGAGGACTAGAAGCAGCTGCTGCTGTGAGCCCGACTAGCCAAGGAGGAGTGTGCTGCAATGATTGGCCTGCATCACGAAGGTGGTGATGAAACCTAACGAGCCTTTCTTAACCAAAGCCTCTCTGTTAGTGCCAGCCTGGCCTTCTTGGAGGGTGTTCAATAGCACTGAGGAAAAAACTATGGTCAAGCAAATCCAGGGAGGCACATAAACTGGGTCGTCTGCAGTGCAGGCGATAGAGAACGTGATTCTGGGGCATCTTGTTGTGCCAGAAAGTAAGGAGGCCGCCAGACTTGGGTCTTGTCAAAATGACACAAATGCCAACTTGAGAACAGCTGTTGGCTAAAGACACAATAATGTCAGGACAAAAAGAATAATGAGTGAAACAGACTGCAACAGATCAAATATACAAAATAAATATTTGTGAATTAATAGTGATACTCCAAAAAATTAATTGTGGTTACCAGAGGCAGGGGTGGCGGGTAGGGGAATTGAGTGAAGGTGGTCAAACTTCCAAAGGTCCAAACTTCTAGTTACAACATAAATACTGGGGACGTAATGTACAACATGATGACTATAGTTACCACTGCTGTATGGGATATTTGAAAGGTGCTTAAAGAGTAGATGCTAAAAGCTCTTATCAAAAGGAAAAAAAATTTTTGTAACTATATGAGATAATGAATGTTACCTAAACTTATTGCGGTAATCATTTTTGCAATATATGTACGTCAAGTCATTATGCTGTACACTTTAAACTTATACAGTGTTGTAGGTCAATTATATCTCAATAAAATTGAAAATAAATAATAAAATGCAGAAGGAATGAAGAATTTGAGAATGTTTATTTTGCAGTGTTTAA
Source organism: Diceros bicornis minor (assembly GCF_020826845.1). NCBI lineage: Eukaryota > Metazoa > Chordata > Mammalia > Perissodactyla > Rhinocerotidae > Diceros > Diceros bicornis. The sequence goes on from NC_080768.1 coordinate 18,134,871, forward strand.
TAAAACAATGGATCTAGGCAGTGATAAACAAAGGCTTTTTTTTTTCCTGAGGAAGATTTGCCCTGAGCTAACATCGGCTGCCAATCTTCCTCTTTTTTTTTTGTATGTGAGCCGCTGCCACAACATGGCCACTGATAGACGAGTGGTGTAGGTCTGTGCCCAGGAACCAAACCTGGGCCACTAAAGCAGAGCATGCCAAACTTAAACACTAGGCCACCAGGGCTGGCCCAATAAAGACTTTTAAAACAAAATGTTAAGGGGAAAACTTTATAAGAGATGGAGCAACCTGGCAACATCAGAACCCACTGATCAGTCTCATCAGTAAAAGCAGAACAGACAACCAGATATTAAGTACCTCCTATGCTGTATTTGTGCCTTGAAAATTGAACCTGAATCTAAGCATCTTGATCGATCAATTTATAGGATATATGAGGGAAAGAGGAACATATATATTGATGCCTTCAGGATGCAATCTGCCAAATTCAGAATAAGAGAAATCCTAAAAGACAAAATAACCCATTTTTCAACAAGCAAATGACATAGAAAAAATGAAAGTGGGCACAGGGAAACAGTGACTATTTAAAGAGGCTTAGAAAACATGTCAACCAAGCACAGTTTTGGATCTTGTTTGTATTTTGATTCAAACAAACCAACTTTAAAATACATTTTAAAGAAAATCTGGGGAAATTGAACACAAACTAGGTGTTAGATGATATCAAGGATTTCTGGCTAAGTTGGTTGTGTGATAATGATTTTGCGATTATGTTTTTTCAAAAAGTCTTTATCTGTTAGATACACATATTGAAGTATCTATGGATGAAATGATGTGATGATAGATTTGCTTGTAAAATTCCAGAAGAGGGCAAAAAAAAAAGGGGAGGAATAGATGAGAAAATATGGACAAAATGTTGCCAGTTTGTTGAAGCTAGATGGGAATACACCGTGTTCCTTTTACTGTTATCTCTACCTGTGTATGTTTGAAAATGTCTATAAATAAAAGGTTAAAAATTAAAATACATGAATGAGTTCTTTTTAAACAAACAAGACCCCCAGTTGATTCTGATGAATCAGCCAGCTTTTGTAATCATTTAGGTAGAGAGCATCTTGGAATGAAGGAGAGTAAGTATAGAGAAGCTGGTACTACTCTCTACCTCCCCCCTCCCCCATCTGGAACCCCTACTATTCCCAGATGCTTTCCCACTTCTGGTGCAGTACTCCTAGAGTTGGTCAACAGATTACAGTAGTCCCCCCTTATCCGCTGTTTTTCCTTTCCACGGATTCAGTTACTTGCGGTCAACCGAGGTCCAAAAATGTTAAATGGAAAATTCCAGAAATAAACAATTTGTAAGGTCTAAATTGCATACGGTTCTGAATAGCATGACAAAATCTCAAGCCATCATGCTCTGTCCTGCCTGGGACATGAATTATCCCTTTGTCCGGCGTATCCACCTGCATACTCCACCAGCCCGGTAGTCACGTAGTAGCTCTCTGGGTTATCAGATTGACTGTCCCGGTTATCACAGTGCTTGTGTTCAACTAACCCTTATTTTAGTTAATAATGGCCCCACAGCACAAGAGTGGTGATGCTAACAATTTGGATACGCCTAAGAGAAGTTATTGTTGTTAATCTCTTACTGCGCCTAATTTATATATTAAACTTTATCATAAGAATGTAGGTATAGGAAAAAACAGTATACAGTGTAAGATTAAGTACTATCCGAGGTTTCAGGCATTCGCTGGGGGTCTCGGAATGTATGCCCTGTGCATAAGGGGGGACTATTATATCCTTAAAAGTTTACGATCTCAATGATGGGCAGACAAAGCTGAAGAACTCAGGATGTGGGAGGACCTGATTAATGCTATAGCTAGTACTTCTATTAAAATTCCTTCTCAGATAGAAGAAAAAGATTAATGAGTGTTAATATTTAGCTTCTCTTTCCATGAGAAAGCCTGTGGAAAAGCATTTTGCAAAGCCTCTATGGTAACTGATCCAGAAAATAAATCAAATTAGTCACTGTTGAGGGCTTGCATTACAACCCAAGATAAGATACATTTTTTTGATGAGCGGCTAGCTTGAGGGTAGAACATTATGGTGTGTTTTATGTCACAAAATTTACTATTAATTATTTCAAAGTTAATTTAGCTTCTTCCCTAGTATGATGCTATGGAAATAGCATAGAGACCCAGGTTTTCATTTTGGATCTTCTACTGACAGGCTGTGTGACTTTCTTCAAGTTACTCTTGTTGACCTTAAACAAATAGCTGGTTATTCCTCCCACAAAAAGGGGTTTATTCAGGATCAGCAAAGAATTGCAATTTGCAGTCTGCATCTATGGCGCACCTCTGCAAGTCCCCAGCAACAAGAGGGGAAGAAATTCTTTTATAAGGGGAAGAAGAAGTTCGGAGGGCTAATGAAAACAAAGAATTCCAGGTGTAGTGGCTTTTCATTGGCTGAGTTGAGACAATCTCTCATTGGCTGATCTTCCTGCCTGTCAAGAAGAGGAAGTCTTTCTGCTCTTGGGTAGACCATGAGAGCTTCCCCTTTTGGCCTCCTAACTCCAATTTAATAAGATTTTTGTTTATTGATTTCCACACTCTCTCTGAGGTTTAATTTTCTCATTTCTAAACAGACGGAATAGATGTCTGAGGTCTTTCCAGCTATAAAATTCTATTTGTCTATGAATAAAAATGTACTCATTCCTTTATATGCAATATTTCATTTAATCCTAACAACAAACTTATGATGTAGGTAGTTTTATTATTCACACTTGACAGATGCAGAAACTGAGAATTAGAATAAATAATCTGATGAAGCAGATTCTCAATGTTGATGTTGAATAATGAAAGTTGAGGTGTGCCCCAATTTTCATTCTCATAGAAAGAGCCAGTCATTGACTTTTCATGTGTGTGGTAGCATATATTGTTAGCAGTTGAGACTCAATGGATTTAAACATTTGGAATCTTTTGAAACCCTGAAACATTAGATAAGTTTGATTTCTCTAACCATTATGAAAATTCTGCGTCTTAATACAAACTATCATTTGTAAAATATAATAAGAGCATTTCTACAAAATAGATTCTTTTCCAACTGGAATTGTGTGTGTATATGTGTGTAAAAGTAAGTTTCCTAAAATTCCAAGGGAACTAAATGAATAAATAAATGAAAGATCTCTAAATTTAAAAAGGTCAAATTCACTCAGTTAACAAGTATTCAGTGAGCATTCACCATGGACCCATGTGTTCCAATTGAATTTGAATCTGCAGTGTGGTTCAAGAACTACCTGGACCTGGCGGGGATTGGGGTCAGCTCCTGTCTAGGTGCCCTGGGATAGAGCCTGTTACCTGCCTGATTTTCAAGGTCATTGCCCTGTTAGACCACATGCAACGCATTTTGGCCCTGTGATCAACTTCTTGGCATCCAAGAGAAAGTTCAAAATGCCAAACTACTTGTACGTAACAGAACTTTGCATGTATTACAGGTACTCTGTGAGTAAACATTGAATTAAGGCTTAACGTGGAGACATGTTCCTTTAGAAAAAAAGTAGCCAAGGTTAAGGCCATTTGAGCAGGTGAAATTCAGATGGCAATTAATCATGTTAATATTATAAGGGCAATAAATATCTGGTTCTTTGTGGTTTTTCATGTGCCAAACTAGACCTGTGTTGTTCTAAAGATTTGATTTCCTGAATGACAATGAAAGTAAAGATACTCATTTTTCACTTTATATATTTTTTTTCACTGAGGAAGATTCACGCTGAGCTAAAATCTGTGCCAATCTTCCTCTGTTTCGTTCGTGGGTCGCTGCCACAGCATGGCTGCTGCCAAGTGGTGTAGGTCCATGCTCGGGATCCAAACCCGGGCTGCCGAAGCAGAGCTTGCCGAACCTAACCACTAGGCCACGGGGCTGGCCCCTCACTGTTTAAAGCACTTTGATTATGTTATCTCATTGATTTTAATATCAGTTCTTGAATGATACTTTCATGTAAACATTGGTTTACATCGTATGTGGAAGATGGACAAACCCCATGTTTTGGAGATAGTGTCTTCCTGATAAAAATAATGTACATAACAAAAGAAATAGAAGTATACTTTGAAGGCAGCTTTCACTTAAACGTTATTTGAGTGGTCTAGCATTATAATATATTTGTGTGTGTGTGTGTGTGAAGAAGATCAGCCCTGTGCTAACATCTGCCAATCCTCCTCTTTTTTTTGCTGAGGAAGACTGGCCCTGGGCTAACATCCATGCCCATCTTCCTCCACTTTATACGGGATGCCGCCACAGCATGGCTTGTCAAGCAGTGTGTCGGTGCGCACCCAGGATCCGAACCAGTGAACCCTGGGCCGCTGCAGTGGAGTGCATGCACTTAACTGCTTGCACCACTGGGCCGGCCCCCCCTAGCGTTATAATATTGACATTCCTGGCTAAAAAACCTCCATATTCTTTGGGGAAATCTTTCATGCTAATACCACCTCTTTAAGTCTGAATGTTCTGGTGAAATGGAGGGGAACTTTGAGGGCTGTTAAATCAAAGACATGCCATTCTGTTTGAAGTTGTATGACCATGAAAATTATAAGTCTTTACAAAACTGTTTTTCTAATTTACAGTGCATTTTAATGAGTATAATTCACTTAATTCCCAGTAGCATCCAACAGAAAGCAACACTGTAGGTGGCTGATTAATATTTTATGTTTGTCTTTAGTCACTAACCATGTCAATATGTGAAGATGTTCTGAAAGAAACAACATATTCAAAACAGACTCTGCTGTGTAATTTCCTTGGGATATTTCTTTTTTTTTTTTTTTGTGAGGAAGATCAGCCCTGAGCTAACATCCATGCTAATCCTCCTCTTTTTTGCTGAGGAAGACTGGCTCTGAGCTAACATCCATTGTCAATCCTCTTCCTTGTTTTTTTTTTTTTTGTTCCCCAAAGCCCCAGTAGATAGTTGTATGTCATAGTTGCACATCCTTCTAGTTGCTGCATGTGGGACGCCGCCTCAGCATGGCCGGAGAAGCGGTGCGTTGGTGCGCACCCGGGGTGCGAACCCGGGTCACCAGTAGCGGAGCGCACACACTTAACCGCCAAGCCATGGGGCCGGCCAGGGATATTTCATTTTTAAGCGTTTATATTAAAGCTTTTAAAGTATAGTACAGCTTACCCAAAGAGTACTTCTACCTCACATTTAATAAAATTTACATAAAAATTTAAGAGTGGAAAATTATTGGCTCGGGCCTGCCCCGTGGCTTAGCGGTTAAGTGCGCGGGCTCTGCTGCTGGCGGCCGGGTTCGGAACCCCGGTCGCCCACCGACACACCGCTTCTCCGGCCATGCTGAGGCCAGGTCCCACATACAGCAACTAGAAGGATGTGCAGCTATGACATACAACTATCTACTGGGGCTTTAGGGGGAAAAAATAAATAAATAAATAAAATTAAAAAAAAAAAAGAAAAATTATTGGCTCAACAACTATTTAAGAAAAGTTTCTTCTTATCACTTGCTATGTCAAAAATATCTTTTTGAACATTGTTTAAATCTTTATACCTTAATATAATTTGGAATAAACTATTTAAGTTTGGGACATATCCTTTTGAACTTTACAGAGTTTTTCCAGACTTTCCTTTATGTTAGCAATAATCATGTTATTATTTTTGTCTTGTACCATCATGTAATTTATATATATGATGGTATATATACTAATTATATTTTCCCAACTCCTCACAAAGGGCTTCGTGTATTAAATCTTCATTTTTCTGGTGATACATATGATTTAGTAAAAGGTATTATCTTTCTTAAAGGAAGTAATTTCAGTCAATATCATCATTGAGATGATTCAGGTAAACTGATTGACGAGAGAGACCATATTTTATAAATATTTATGAAATATTCCAAATATTTAACAACTGATAAGGGTATGGCACTGACCAGTCAGAACAGATATGAACCATATAGCTGAACGGAGTCCTGAGAGCCCCTTTGGGGGCAGACATTAACCCATTGTTTGCTGAATCCTGAGAAAGTGGGAGGGAGAGGATGAACCAAGAGAGGCAGAGTAGGGATGAGAAAGCTCCCAGGGGACCCATAATAGTGACTATGTACCAGAGTTTCTCAAGCTTGACACTATTGACATTTTGGGACCCACAATTCTTTGCTGTTGGGAGCTGTCCTGTGCTTTGTAGGATACTTAGCTGCATCTCTGGCTTCTACCTACGAGGTTCCATTATCACTTCCCCCTCAGTTGTGACAACCAGAAATGTCTCCAGATATCATCAAACGTCTCCTGGGGGGCAAAACCACCCTAGCTGAGGATCACTGTTACATGACACGTGGTACAGAAATATTTCAATATTCTAACAACCATTACATTCATACCGTCACTCACAGAGTCTTGAACTGTTACCTGCCTTGTTGTGCTTAATAAAGATTTGTTGGGCCGGCCCGGTGGTTTAGCGGTTAAGTGCACGTGCTCCGCTGCTGGTGGCCCGGGTTCGGATCCCAGGCGTGCACTGACGCACTGCTTCTCCGGCCATGCTGAGGCCGCGTCCCACATACAGCAACTAGAGGGATGTGCAGCTATGGCATACAACTATCTGCTGGGGCTTTGGGGGAAAAAATAAATAAATAAAATCTTTAAAAAAAAAATTAATAAATAAAGATTTGTTGAATAAATTGATGACTCATTCAATCAGTCAACACACGGGGAAAAACTTTATAAGAAAGGTTGATTCATAAATTATCTATTGTACTTTGAGTGTGTACGTCTTGATTTATGACTAAACAAATGTTTAGTGAGACCCTTCAACATGTTGCCACAATATTTGACATCGGACTTGGGGCCTCCAACGTGGCATTTCCTGCCCTAGCAATGCTGAACAGCTGTCAATTCGATGTTACCGTGTGATCCACTTGTCTCTTCCACCTGGAATACCCTCTTGACCCTTTGTTACCTAACCAACTCCTCTTCCTTCAGTTCAGGTGACTCCTCTTCTAGGAAGTCTCGGAATTGCTTATCCTGGGCTCTGTAGTTCTTTCATTGATGGAACTCTGGGCTCTCATTATTGTAGCATTATCACAGTGGGTTGAAAGGATCTATTTAACTATTGTGTGGTTTATCACTATGGCTGAGGCTATGTCTCATTCATCTTTATATCCTTAGTCCATGGCATAGGTGCTTAATAAATGCCTCCAGTACGATCTCAATTCTAGAAAAAAACCCTAGATACACAGACATAGAAAAAAAAAAAGACTGGAAGGATACCCATGTAACAGAGCTAGATTCTATACTTTTGACACTTTATTGGCACTTTCTCCCATCTTGGCCACAAGAAGTATCAGTTTGAGGCTTATCCACATTACTACATTACATAAGGAAAATAAAGTTGACTTTCAAATTTCAGAGAAGGCTGGAAAGGAATGGGGTGAAGGAGACAACAGCATTAACAAAAGCATGAGCTTTGTTAATTGTGTGACCTTAAACCAGTGCTCTCTAAACCTATCACCCTACTTCTACTGGGAAAAATTTAAAAGCACAATAGAAGTCCGAATATAATAGTTCTGCTTACTTCCTTTGTAAATTGTGAACAATGCCCAGCCCCTCCATCCTCACCACCCTACCACCCTAAAAAAGAGAGATAGAAATTGTTTCGTGATTTTTTTTTCCGTTACTTTCAGAACTCAAGCTTGGTTGAGGACATAAGGCTAGCAGATGGGCATGGTTTTAAAGAAGTTATAATATTTGAGTTGAAATTCCCTACTCTGTTAATTATGGCCCTGAAGACTCCTTGTCACAGAAGCACAATTTCACAACCCCTTGACATTAAGAATGTTGATACACAGGTCCTAGTGCAGCTGCCTGCGCATGAGGCCAACAGGTGGGCATAGTGTTAAAAAAAAAAAAAAAAAAACCTGCATTGCTAAGGTTTAAATTCTCTAATCCAGTCACTGAGGCTCTGAAAGCTTGCTGCATGAAAAGGAGGCTTGCTCCTTCCTCCTTTGAAGAACCTAGTGGTTCTTTGGTGCCCTTCCTGTCCCAGTCCAGCTCTGTACTTGGAGCCACTGAGAGAAGAGTAAGAAGCCATGGCTAACTCAATTAATATGTCACGGAAGATATTCCTGTGGTTGGCTTATTATGACCCTAACCCTCGCCTGGTGCTATTCTGGAAGAATACTTAGGACTGGGAATAAAGACTAGGTGGAAAAATAAAAAAATGACCATATTTTCATATTGTTTCCAGAACATGGCATTAAATTTGCAAATCAGTGAGGATCTATTTATAGTCTGTCAACAAACAACAAGATAAGCACTACAGATCCTTTTATTTATAACAGCCTTTTGCAAGAAACATTTCCTCGAAATCACTGTGCAAATGTACTAAGCTTAATGAATATCATAAAATACGGGATGATGAATATATGAATGGAAGGTCTGCAACCTAAAGGAGGCTGAATTTAACCCCCAGAGAAGCCAAGTCTTATCTTCAGTAATGTGGTACGTTGGAAAGAGCATAAGTTTTCAGCCAGTCAAGCCTAAGCTCAGATCTTTTCTGGTACTTACCAGCCATGTGACTTTAAGTAAATCACTCCATCTCTTGACTCCCTAGTTTATTCATATGTAAAACTGGAGAAATAATAACCATCCGACAGTTAGATCTTGTTGAGCTTAGAAATTTGATTTTAAGGTATTATTGCTCATTAATTGGTGGTACCTCTTCCTGATGTAGAATCAGTTTGTTCATCAAAGGTTCACACCTTGTCTTTCAGGCCCTACCCATGCCCTCAGGCCTTACCAGCCCTCCTGTTTCACATCTTCTCTATCATAGGACTGGACCAGTAGTGGCAGTCATTTTCCAGTTCTGCTTCATCTCGGATTCTGTAGGTTGGGGTATGCTCTTCTTCACTCTACGGCTGTTTTAGATGTGTATAGTTTATTTTTATTTTCTGTTTTCAAGGAAGTGACATACAAATAACTAAAGTTTGAATTTCACTTATTTATAGGTGGATAAATTTCCTTGCCCAACACACTGATATTAAATTTTTATGAGGATGAAAAAACTAGCTATGAAGAAAGATATTAGACACCAAAAATATTCTTGGGATTAGTATGGAAATATTACTTGAACATTGCATGGATATTAATTGGGACTCTAAAACATATTGACCAAAGAACCTCCTCATGACATACATATTAATGCTGGACTCTCCGCCAAGCAGTTCCAACATTTGTGGGTGGTTAAATGTAGTTTGCTTTAGTTAATGAGGAATTTAGTACAGTGAAGGGGGGAAAATGAATTTAGGAATATAAGAAAGGCTTTTTCGAAATCTCTATGTGAAGATGATTGTAAAAATATCGTGTTCCTTTTTGCATGTGTGTGCGTGTGAGGAAGATCCGCCCTGAGCTAATGCCTATTGCCAATCCTCCTCCTCTTTTTCCCTTTTTCTCCCCAAAGCACCAGTAGATAGTTTTATATCATAGCTGCACATCCTGCTAGTTGCTGTATGTGGGATGCCGCCTCAGCATGGCTCCACAAGTGGTGCGACGGTGTGCGCCCGGGATCCGAACCCGGGCCACCAGGAGCAGAATGCACGCAATCAACCGCTAAGCCACGGGGCCGGCCCCTCAAGTGTTCTTTTTAAGTGCATTGTTGTTGGGTGTACCCATGCCATCCTGAACCTCATCACTTTCAGCAAATGCCAAAGATATATAAAGATTTGTTTACCTAATTGTGCTTTCATGGATTGAGGCTATAATAGTAGCAGCAACAATATTAACCAAATAATAACTATCATTTGCTGAATGCCAGGTGCCAAGCACTGTTCTAAGCACTTTCTATGAAGGAACTCATTTAATCCACATGACATTTAATCTGCATGACAATCCTACAGGGAAGCTACTAATCATGTACTCATAGGGATGCGTACCGAGGCCAATCTGAAAATAGTCTAGGAAGGTGCCAGATTGGGTGTTGTGTCTTGGGCTTCATCCAAGAATGGTTCCCTAGCAACCAAGTGCCTATAGGGATCCCCATGCAAGTGTGACCCAGGGGCTGAGGCCAACTTAGATTTGCAGAAAAGTTAGTTTAATCCTATTCTTGGCCTCTGAACACGTCTTTTCTCTTATTCAGAACAAGGAAGTTAAATCAGATCCAAAAATCTCATAAAATAATTAAATATTGAACATGACCTATTGAAGGCCAAATATGTCATAACTGACACTAAACAAATGTCTGTAACACATTTCTGAAGTGTGATTTTGGTATCCACTGAAATCGGATTCAATTCAGTACTTCGCTTAACTTTCTTTTTAGCTTAGCTTTTTGCTGTTAAAAAGCAAGTCATTAAACAAAATATTTAGCAAAGAGCATGAACTACAGATTTTATCACAAACTCAACTAACTCCATTTCCTTATGCACTGCACACTGTACTGCTGCCCTATAAACTATATGTTTTGACCTTGGAAAATCTGGTCTCCACTTGCACAACTTTACTCAGTAGGAGGATTCATCCTTGGTTAGTAAGGGTTTAAGCAACTGCACACAGGCTGACTCAGATGGGTGAGCAGGTACAAGTGGAATTCAGAATTATGGGTTGAAGTGAGCAAGGATTTATTATAGACTTTAAAGCTTTGAAGTTGAAGATTTGGCTTTCTCTCATCATGGCTAAAGAATGAAATTCTCCTTAGCGAAAACATATACTGAGTGATAAGATAATTTAGCTTGATCTTTACCATCAGCCTCACCTTCTACCTCTACAAAAGTCCTTTGAAGTCTGCAAAGCAAAAAAGTGAGGAAAAACTGGCCATTTGTGAATCCTTACTTAATTATTCATGAGGTATATGGTGTACGTCAAAGAAAGGGATTAAAATATTTGATGTATTTTGCCTGAGAGACAAATACTATCCTGGGTTGTATTTATCATCAAGTAGAGAGTATAAAACATGTAGCAGTCATACGTTCTAGGCCAGGAAAAGTAAAGGATGTAAACTTTGTCTCTTGTGTGACTGAGCAGGGCTTTGAGACAGGCATTTGCAAGTCTCCAGCAAACAGAGGGCTACCAAATGTTGCATGAAACCTACAGATTGTAATGGATTACTAACATTGGCACTTTTTGATTATTCCCTGACATTTGGAACATTTGCCAAGGCACAGCTTCAATTTGCAGGTGAACTTGAAATTCCCACTGTTTAAGTTTAGTGCATTACAGATAGAACAGCGCCTACTTCAACAAGCATAGGAGTATGGTACTAATCCCGGTAGCACCCACTGACATGTTAGCCTGGATTTTGACCACCTGATTAGCAGTGAGGATGCCCTGCCCAGTGGCTTAGGGGAGGGACCTTCTCAGAGAGAGGTGAGGGCAGGACCAGAGGTGCCCAAAGGGCAGGGCACTTCACCTCAAGCTGCCTCAGCATCACTGTGGGGGTAATGCTGTCCCTCCAGTGGGTCTAGAAGGCAAAGCATGGAACCAAAGAGGGTTATTCTTGAGCCTTAAGATCTAATGGAATTTGCCTTGCTCAGTTTTAGATTTACTTGGGATCTGTCACCCTTTTTTCCTATTTATCCCTTTTAGAATGGGAATGTCTATCCTATTCCTACCCCACCCTTGTATTTTGGAAGCACATGACTTGTCTGGTTTCACACATTCACAGCTGGAGAGGGATTTTGCCTCAGATCAGTCACATCTCAAGTCTCAACCGTATGTGATTCAGAAGATATTTATTTATTTATTTACTTTTTTAAAACAACCAGTTTTTTAAAATTTTATTTATTTATTTATTTTTCCCCCAAAGCCCCAGTAGATAGTTGTATGTCATAGCGGCACATACTTCTAGTTGCTGTATGTGGGACGCGGCCTCAGCATGGCTGGAGAAGCAGTGCATCGGTGCACGCCCGGGATCTGAACCCAGGCCACCAGCAGTGGAGCGCGCGCACTTAACCGCTAAGCCACAGAGCTGGCCCTCAGAAGATATTTAAATGAGACTGTGGACCCAAGACTTTAGAGTTGATGCTGGAATGAGTTAAGGCTTTTGGGGCTGTTGGGATGAAATGAATGTATTTTGCATGAGAGAGGCACATGAATTTGGGGGGTCAGGAGCTGAGTGCTATGGACTGAATTATGCCCTCCCGAAATTCATGTGTAAAGCCCTAACCTCCAATGTGATGGTATTTGGAGATGGAGCCTTTGGAAGGTAATTTGATGAAGTCGTGTGGGTGGGGCCCTCATGATGGGATTAGTGCCATTATAAGAAGAGACACCAGAGAACTCATTTCCTCTTGCTTTCTCTTCCCACCATGTGAGGACACAGGGAGAAGGCAGCGTCTGTCAGCCAGGAAGAGGAATCTCACCAAGAACTGAATCTGTCATCATCTTGATCTTCGACTGCCCAGCCTCCAGAACTGTGAGAACTAAATGTCTATTGGTTAAGCCATTCAGTCTATGGTATTTTGTTACACAAGCCCCAGCTGACTAAGACAGCAACTTCCTAACTTTGGGCCTTGAAGAAATAGGATAGTGTTTGTAGTTTAATCCTAATAATTATGATTATAATAGTAATGGCCAACATTAATTGAATGCTTACTATATTCCAAGTGGGAGTGTAGCAGTAGGAAAGTCTACAAAGCTGGACTTGGTGGAGGCTTCCTGTAAGGAGTCTGGGAGACCCAGAAATAGTATTGACCCCTAGGGCTATCTGTAGAAAGTGAGGCTTCTGACTGTGGTTTCAACTGCTTCATAAATTTTCATAGGGTGGTTACAGATTGTAATGTGTTTCAAAACAAAAGAAAAAAGCTTTGAAATCCAAAATAATTACATGTTGACTTAATCACTAATCTTGATGAAAATTTCATTTAAAACCATATGATTTCCATTTCAGGTATGGTAAAAATGAAGTACCCTCTCTGCATGACTTGTGAATAACAAGCTTCTGACTACCAATAATTTGACAGCAATGGGCTGAACGAAATAAGCATTTTGAGCTCTAATCAGAGACATGAACATCAATGAGAATGAGAATGGAAAGAAATTATAGGATACACATTTCCAGAGAACAAAACTGTTTAGGAGAGGAAAGACCCCAAAGATAATTGCTACAAATCAGTGTTTGTCTGGTAGGTTCGGAATTATTTTAGAATCTTAGTCATTAATTTTCTATTTGAATGAGTGTTCTTTTTAAAGCAAACAATGGAAAAAAGAGAAAAGTTTGAAATTTTTCAACCCAGGCGGAAGGGAAGAGTCCTCCATTTTGTTGCAATGTTTTGGAACAGACTAGATGTATTCTTCAAATAAAGTATACAAATATTTTATACAAATAAAGGAGAGAGGGCAATATTTAAAAAGTATAAATCAACATTGAGATCTGTAATTATCATGAAATATGACTCTCTTAAAACTTTGTAGAAAAATATAAGTAGTAAACACTTCCAAATTATTTGTGCTTTCCTAATATGCTCTGATTTCCCCTCTCTGCTTTCATAAACTTTGATTTTATAATCTGCTCATTTTTATTTACTGAATTATAGAATAATGAATAATATCATTATAGCACAAATGACTTAGACTAAACGAGCTATCCTTTGGCTATGGTGGCATGCTTCAACATTTTTAAGAAAGGCTCAAGGATAAAGTTGTAAGTGCAAAATATCCTGTTTTATTACCCAGGACTTCAACAATGCTGAGTATGCCCAGCTGCCAGCACATGTGGATTCCCGAAGGGTTCTTAGTGGTAGCTGTTGCGTCTGCAAACTCTGAATGCGTGTGTGGCTGATCTGGGCACAGCTCTGCTTCAAAGCTCTAATCATGTAAGGAAAGTGGGGCCGGGAACTGCAAAGAAGAGCTGGGAATGTCAGTGTTGATGTATACGTTGTGTCCATTCCATGTCATCACAAGTAAGTCAAGAGGAATAGCTATTGTCCACTCTCTTGTAAGTTTGATTTTTCCTCTTGGAGAAAATAGTTCTGAGCTTTTACGTGGCCAGTGCGGATTTTTTTTTAACGTAGCACACTAGAGGCAGTCATTTTTTCCTGTTATTAATGATTAGTAAGAATCATTACATGATGGACAGAACTCCATGGCCTCTTTATTCATCCTGAAGACTGTCAGGGCTAAGGCGGACTAATCATGTTTGTTTTCTGCAGCATCACGGTCTGGTTAGCCCTCTGTCTCCCTGAAGTTCCGTCTTCCTTTTGATGTGCTGAGGAGTGCTTGTGGCAGCTGTAAGGCTCTGGGATAGCCGGCCCTCCCTGCATTCTGCACCCCCGCGCCGGACAGAATGACACGCCTTCATTTGCGCCCTCTGCACGCCCTTGCACCCTTGCCCCTGCCTGGAGTCCTCGTGGGAAACGGCCTCAAATCCTTGCATCCAAGTTCATTAAAAGCCATTTTTCTCTTGCATAATCAAAGCGTTCAGTCTCTCATTGATCAATCCACAGCCTAACCAAGCAATTGAGAAGAAATTAATCTCAGTCCCCAAAGGTTCGCAGTGTTCGGAAATTATTGAACTGGGGGGTAGATATCTCCTCTGTTTACACTTACAAAAGGCAGAGGGCCTGCCTGCCGGGTTGATAAGGATCTGTTAAGTAAGGCCACCCCAGGCTGCCTCTCTAGCTGCGGAGAAACTGAAAAGCACACAGACCCCTTATAAGTTAATGACGGGGAGCGCTGGCATTTACCTTCTCAGAGACCATATTATGTTAGGGGGCACCTGGCAAGATCCCATCTTATCTGTTCCTTTCAACTGGCCACTGTCTTTATTCTCACCCTGACCTCCACCCCCTGAGGAGAGCTTGCTGGAGTTAACTGATATGATCTAAAAGAGATCCTTTCACCTAGATGGGAAGAGGCCACAAAAGCACTGCTTTTAGACAAATCAGGGGTGTTAGTCTACCCTGTGGTACAGGAAATTTTGACCTTGAGAAAGTCTCCTCTTGTTCACCTAATTATTTCGAGATATTTGAAGGGCTAACTCCTGTTGTGCATTGACTCTAATCATTGAATGGTCGTGCTCGAGCTAGAAAACTAGAGATAATTCAGTACCTTTAGCCTAGCTCCTAACCCGGGAAATTACTTATTTGCCAAGTAATTTGCATCATAGTTTTGTTGTTGTTTTTGTCAAGTAGACTGTGGTTAAGCGTATCGCACAGGTTGCCTCATCTAATCTATCACAACACTGTTACAAGGTGGATATTATTTATCTCCATTTATAAATACAGATTCTGAGAAAAGAATTTAGCCCTTCTCTTGTGTAAAGGCTCATGTTTCTGCTTTACTTTGAAGGCTCCCGTCTTGAATGAGGGGAGAGGATGAGATGAAAATATATAGACGTTTTATGTTTTCCCTGGATTTGATCCCTATGTTTATTTCAGTCTGGTTCCATCTTCAGAAAAATGTGCTCTGCTACCCCCGTTATCATCTTCTTTCCCATCCGTGCTGCTCAGAGCTAGTCCTAGCTCTAAGAATGCCTCAATTATATTAATATTATTATTTTCAATCTCATATTTGCACCATTTTAATGGATGCTTGTCAGCAGAACTCAACTCCTAAAATGAATTACATAGAAAACCTATGGTCCTTTTAAAGACACACAAGTGCTAAAATAAATATGCAGGAAGCTAATTATAGGGCGACTTAAACAATACTATTTGATGGGATTCTTCTAGCAGAAAGTCCCTGGTTCCCTAAAAAATTGTTCTCCCCTTAATAGTAACCCAGTTTTTGCTAAACACAGTGTTGCTGAGCTGGAGGCCACATTCCCCATCGCCCTCAGCAGCTAGGTTTGATCACGTAACTAAATCATCTCTAACGGAATGTGAGTGGAAGTAAGTGCACAGCTCTCCATCGCTTCTCGGAAAAGAAGTCGCTTGCCTTCCACTTCTGCTATTTCTTCCTTCCTGAAAGCTGAACAGTGAACGTGACATTGGTCCAGAGTCAGGAAAGGTAATGCCCGAAGGCAGCTGTTTTCAATGTGCTGTCCCCAGATCCCTAGGGATCCCTGAGACACTTTCAGTGGGTCGGCATTGTCAAAACTATTTCAATAATAATACTAAGATGTTATTGGCCTTTTTCTCTGAGTTGACATTTGCACTGATGTCACAAAAGCAATGGCGGGGAGGCTCACTGGTGCCTTAGCGTGAATCAAGGTGGTGGTAACAAGCAGTCCCGTATTCTTTGCCACCACACACTCGCAGAAGAAAAATGCCAGTTTCATTAAAAAATGTGCTTGGTGAAGCGGTAATAATGTTCAATATTGTTAAATCTTAAGTACACTGCTTCTAACAGTATGTGTAAAGACTTGAAAAGTACACATAAAACACTTGCGCAAGCTGAGATCTAGTGATTGTTGTGAAGAGAAGCACTTGTGTGGCTGTTTGAGTTGAGAACTGAACTATAAGCTTATTGTTTTTTTAACGTCACACCGTTTTTCTTGAAGAAACCACCAACAGACAAACCATTATTCAGACTCAGGTACATGGCAGACGTTTTCCGGAAAATGAATGAAGGAAGCCTGTTGCTTCAAGGTAAACAATGGACAGTGTTTGTTGCCAGAGATAATATCGAGATTTAAAGAAAAAATTAGAATGGGAAAACTTGTATCTGCCTCTGTGAGATTAATAGCTTCCCAATGTTTAAAGACTTTCCTAATGATATGGGTCATGGTATTAATAAAAGTTTTTTTAATATTGTATGATAAAATGTTCTAATAGTCATTAGTGACTATTAGTCACTAAATGCACAATTTAGTGAATCAGTATTCACAATTTAGTGAATCAGTATTTTCCAAATGATGCACAATTTAGTGAATCAGTATTTTCCAAATGATGAATATATGATGGTACAAAGTCATTCAGAATGCAAGCTAGACCAGCGGATTTTCATGTGACAGAGTATGAAAACTTCATTACCTCATATTGTTTTAGATTCTGCATTGCAACTAACCTTTAAAAAACTACCGCTTGTCAAGCTGTGGTGTATTATTAAGCAAGCATATCCACAACTGTCTGAGAAGTCTTTTCAAATACTCCTCCTTTTTACAAATATGTGAGTGTGTGAAGATAGGTTTTCTTCATATACTTCATATTTCTTCAAAATAACATACCACAACAGATTGAGTGCAGAAGCAACTACAAGAATCCAGCTGTCATCTATTTATCAAGACATCGAAGAGATTTGCAAAATGTAAAACAATGTCACTCTTCTCACTAAACTTTAGTTTTGGAAAATTTAGTTATTTTTCATAAAAGTCTATTTTATTAGTTAAAATTAATGGCTTTATTGTTTGTGGTAGGCTGAATAGTGACCCCCAAAATATCCACATCCTAATCACTGGAACCTGTAAATACATCACTTTATATGACAAAAGGGACTTTGTAGATGTGATTAAGTTAAGGATCTTGAGATGGGAGAAGTTGTGGGTTATATGGGTGGACACAACGTAGTCACTAGGGTTCTTACAAGAGGGAGACAGGAGTCTCAGAAGCAGAAAAAGGAGATGAAATGAAGTATCTGGAGATTGGAGTAATATACTTTGAAGATCAAGGAAAAAGCTGTAATCCAAGTAGTTCAGACAGCCTCTGGAAGCTGCAGAAGGCAAGGAAATGGATTCTCTTCTGAAGCCTCCAGAAGGAATGGTCTCCTGCCAGACCTTGATTTTAGACTTCTGACCTCCAGAACTATAAGAAAATAATGTTGCATTGTTTTAAGCCCCTATATTTATGGTAATTTATTACAGCAGAAATTGGAAACTAATATAATGCTACTTTTAAAAGAATTAAACAAATACTTTAAACATTTCTCAGTTTTCATTTTGAATACGATGAATACTGATGGATAGAATACACACAAACAAAAGCTCTTTGGTGTCCTCAGTAATTTTCAAAAGTGTAAAGCAATTCTGAGAACAAAAAGTTTGAGAATTGCTGCCCTGAGGGATGGCAGAGCAACAAGATGGAAGAAACATGAATCCCTGAATGAGTTTATGAGCTCAGCTGTCTTGCAGGGCTGGACCGTCTGCCTATCTCTGGACTGTTATTTGTGTAAGAAATAAACTATTTTATTTAAACTACTGCATTTGGGGTCTCTTTGTTACAGCAACCCAGCCTGTACCTAACTAACACAAATAACTAATGTTATCCTTACATTCTCTTTTAAGTGTCGAATCCTATTTCAAAATCAATTTTCATTGATTTGATGAAGATTTTAAAATCCCATCTGACTTTTAATGAAAAAAAGGCCAAAATAAAATTAGAAGTAGTTGTAGAAAAATTTCTCCTTTCTCTATTAAATGCTGTTTTTTACTAATATTGAGATATTCTTTTCTCTGCCTTAGAGGAAAAAAAAAGTGTTCAATTTGATTTTCCTGATCCTTAGATTGAAATGACAATTTTTACCAGCAATTATTGATGTGATCTCTTGCTTTTAACTCTTGTTAATTCTTGCTACTCTTTGAGTCTATCAACAAATTGAAATCATTTTGAGGACTTAAAATAATGATGCCTATGATTTTGCCTTTGCAAGTACCTTGATTTATTTTTGTTTTTTAAAAAATTTCTAACCAGCTAATGAGGCAGGTTGGGAAGGCACTATTTCCATTTGACCAGTGAGGATGTACCAGGAATCCAGGAAAAGTAAGAGACTTGGCTCAAATGATAGAACTATCTCATGGCAGGGCTGACCAAAAACCAATTTTATGCAGATGTACTGAAAGAGCACAGTTTTGTTGACAACACACAATTGGTTATTCTCAGAACATTTGGTAGCTTATTAACTGGTAACTGTTTGAATTAGAAATAACTCGTTTCCAAACATACAATGATATGTCTAAATAACATTTTACATGTGTAACCTCATCTGATCAAAATTCCAAGACACAATATAGGCAATGACTATAGGTAATAATCATTAGGGTTACAATTTCAGTACATTAACAAATATTACCATCGTATCCTTAACTGTACTATTTACCTAAGAAAAGACTCAAGATCCAGCAGCTTTATGTGAATAACATGAAGCCTGGAAAAACTACATCGATAAAGTAAAAATAAGCCAGAAGACTTAAATAGTTAGAAAGACCACTAAGTCTGTATATACAAAAAGAAGCAGTGAGAATAGACAAGATGTCACATCACAGGACATATCCTTCATGAGAAAAAGCTAAGAAATGCAAAACAACAATGTCCGAAAGAACTTGCATATATTCACATGCCACATGACATTATGATTATTTTCTTCTGACAGAAATAAATTATATAAATAGAACTTCAAAAAGAAGATGTAGCTTTGATCTCACTTCTAATTGGTTGCACCCAGAGAATTTTCAGATCACCTAAGTGAGGGATAGTAAGTGTTACTTACGTAAATAATTAATAAACATCTACCATCTATTGGGCTTTTATCTGCCCTTCCAAAGAGGGGAAAGTTATCTATAGTTCAGCCAGCAAGAAATAAACTCATCATTTAACTCTCTTCTCTAGGCTTATTTCTTTACAACTTGGAGAGATTTCCTCAAGAGCAAAGGCATTTCTATCATCTTACTTAGAAGAGTGTGTTCTAGAGCACAAGCCACAGTTAAGAGTTTCTTTTTAAAGATACTTGTGGCAAAGATTTTTGGATTGCCACCAACATCTGTTCTCTTCTTCTTCCTTAGAAATAGAGTTGTAGCTGGGCTGTGATTGCCCAGCAAGGGACTACATTTTCCAAGCCCCTAGCAATGACGTGTGTCCACAGGACACATCGAAGGAATGTGTATGGAGGTGAGGTCTTTACTTCCACCTAACTTCCTTAAGAGGAAATTTTTGTCCCTGGACAACCGGTGATGCCCAGAGCAACCTTGAAAGCCATGTGTTAAAGACTGCAGAGCTGTTGTCACCTTGGGTCCCTGAAAGACTGTGTGGAGTAGAACCTCCCTCTGACAAAGAACACTCACCTCAGACTAGCGCAAAAGAGAAATAAACTTTTTTGTCCCTTAAGCCACTTAATATTCAGGGGTCCTGCTTCAACAGTTTAGCTTGCTAACACATTGCTGAAGACATCAAATTGTATCAAATAAAGGTTTTAAACTCTTTCTAATCCTTAGCTATACTTTATAAAGCCTAATCAATCTAATTCTGCTTCTGTAGGTAAAATCTACGTATAGAATTGTATCTTGGTGACTTACCGCTCTCTGTTCAGTGTGGATTGTTTTGGGTGGGGAAGAATAAGAATTGGAGTCATGTTTTATGAGCATCCTCAAATTCTCTCCACCTCAAAATTTCTCTCTTAATACATCCCCTCTTTCTGTATTCTTTTCACCCAATATCTTTTTTTTTTGGTGAGGAATGCTGGCCCTGAGCTAACGTCTGTTGCCAATCCTCCTCTTTTTGCTTGAGGAAGATTGCCCCTGAGCTAACTTCTGTGTTCATCTTCCTCTACTTAATCTATGGGACATCACTGCAGCATGCCTTGATGAGCGGTACATAGGTCTGTGCCTGGGATCCGAACCGGCAAACCCCGGCTGCCAAAGCTGGGTGTGCGAACTTAACCACTACGCCACCGGGCCAGACCCTCACCCAATATCTTTATCTAATGCCCTTCAGCCACTGTCTCCCACGGTTTTCTCCCTCTATCTTGGATATCATATTCTCTTCTTTGATCTTTTCCTCCTTACCCTGAAACATACTTTGGGTCTTCCATATACTATAAAGCATTTTCTTTTAGTTGTAACTCCTTTTCAAGTTACCACCTTATCTTTTTCCTTTCCTTATTTTTCTCCTACTTTATCTTTCTCAAAATTCTTGAAAGAGTATTCAATCCTTTCTGCTCCAGTTTCATATGATTTCTTTTTCAAGCCCATCCTTAAACAAAAACTTTTCTCTTTATTTACTGAGCATGAATCCAATTATGTCTTTGTGAGTGTTACTCTTTCTAAAGAATTGTGCAATACTGATTGTTATTATCTTTTTTCTATTTCCTTCTGAAATCTCCATCTTGTCTCATCTCCATCTACCTCAACAAATTTATGCAATTCCTAAAATCTACCCATTCATTGTTTTCTCTCTCCATTATCTCCCTTGACTATTCTATCTACCACCATGGATTCTCTTAAGGTGGTGAATCTCAATCTATTATATATTTACTTCATAGATTTATGTGGATACCTTGCCAGCAACTCAAGCTCAACATCCCCAAAATGGAAATCACCTTCCTCTCACCCAAATTACCTCTTTCTCCTAATTTCTACATTTCTGTTCATGGTCACATTGTTTTCTCCTACACTCAGGCTTGAAATTTCAGAATAAATTTTTAACAAATCTCTCTCTTTTCCTTCCCAACATTTAACTATTTGCCACATCTTTAGTCTTTTTGTTTCTACTTTTGAAATAATCCTCTTATCCATTCCTATGTTTACCTTCTCCCACTAACACTCTAATGCAGGTTTAAACTCTTATTTTTCCTGAGCTTTTGCAATATCCTTCTCATCTCTAAATCCTTCTCCCTTCAATCTTATTCATATACCACCTTCATGGTAATTTTCCTATTGTGCAAATCTCAGTATACCACTTTCCCAGTAAAAAAATCTCCAGTACTCCCTATCACTTACTAAATAAAATGAAGACTTGGCCTGACTTACAAGGCCCTTTTGCATTCTGATTTCAAGATGCCTTCTAACCCTATTTTGCACAAGACGTAACTTGCAATCCAGTCAAATTTGATCCCTTGATCTCTCCCCGGTATGTCCTGTCCTCCTCTCTGTGCCTTTCCTTACGCAACTCTATTTCCTGCAATGTTATTGTCCTTGTCTCTATCAGATGAATTCTTACTCTATCTTCAGGCTTAGCTTTAATGCCATCTCTTTCATCAGATGAACTGTCACCTCTCTCTAAACACTACAGCAAATTATCTGAATCACTCTTATGTCACCCTTCAATGCTTCCTGAGTTATTGTCATTTGGTGCAGTAGGAATAAGACAATATTTGAAATCTTGCACCAGCTCTCGTCTTGGCTCTACCACTAGATGAATAGGTTATTTCACCTACTGAGCCTTCATTTCTCTATCTATAACATGGAGATAATAATATCTACTCCATCTTAGGATTTTTCAGAGGATCATATTAGACTATGTTATGTGACAGAGTTTTGTAAATTATTAAACACTTTACAAACATTACTTGTTATTATTACTATTACTTATTCTTAGATCTTATTTCTCCAAATATCTTTTAAGCTTCTCAGAAATAAGAATAATGTGTTTAATTTTTTTCCTTCTCTCCTGACATCATTACCAGAGAGAACTTGTACATAGAACTTGTTTAAGAAGTATTTGTTGAACAACAACAAAAACAAACCTAGAATTAAAATGGTAACTGAAAATTCAGGCAAAACATTAAAATGATCTGTCTATATAATACTAAACACCTGATTGTAAAAAAACAGAGTTATAAGAAATTTTATTTTTTGATAGTTCACATTTCTTATATTGTTTACGATTCAAAATGACTACACGTTAGTCTACAGAATAAGGAAAAAAAGTCGACACAAGTGTATGCTCTCTCAAATATTAAAGTACCTGATATACTTGGGGTGCACACATAGAATGAAATAATTTTCCTCCTCTTTAAAAAAGAACAAAGATTAAATGCAGGTGGAAATGCATGACAGAACATGTTACTTCCTTTGGAACGTTAGGTGGATGGCATTCATTATTTCCAGGCAAATTTGTACGTGAAATCATCAGCCAAGCATTTGTTGATATCTCACAGTGATTTGTATAAATCAAAACACGAACACCTCTATTCAGACAATAAATTCCTCTAGAGGTTGATTAGAATAAGAGAATTTTTAAAGAGGATTAGAAGACAATTTTCAGCAGGAGGTAAATTGACACATAAAAATATAGTCATTAACATTCTCTAAGGATGAATAAGAGACAAACTAGAAGAAAAAAGGTATTTTGATCTGTGCAGAGGGGCTTCAAAATTAAATGCCAGAACATCTTCTTGAAAACAGTGCTTTATTTATAATTGTTTTACGAATAGGTTTATTTCAAACAAAACAATTTATAGATTCATATATCCCCAAATGAGGAAAAAAAATGTTTTTGTCTACATGAACATGTATTATTATAAGAAACTTAGAATTTTGACTACTTTATTTTTCTAACAAAATGAACTGTATTTAACACTTGAAACTCAGGCTAGATGAATGACTTTTGATTTATAGTTAAATCTCTCAAATGGCAGTAGGAACAGGATTCTCCCCTACCCCTTGCTCACCCCCACCTGATCTCAGTCTTTCTTCCCTAATGGACACAAAGACAGTTGAAGTAGACACACGTCGAGTCTCCTCATGTAGCCATCAGGACTGTCGCTTATAGAAACCCCATGGGCTCCCTGGGCCTCGGTGATGTTGCTCCATGTGCAGGGACACCTTTACTCAATAAGCATTCTTCTGGTTTTCTATACAGGGCTTGGAATTCTCTGGAATCTCCTTTGTGAATTGCTTGCTATCAGGAAATCCCCTTCATTATGCCCCTCTGCTTTATCCTTCAGATGAGCAGCACCAAAAACACAGCTGGGAAAGAGCAAGGGGATGATTGCTTTCCTTCCCCAGTGAAGAGAGGTGCCTTTGGGGCCAGCCTGGGGGTGTAGCAGTTAAGTTCGCGGGCTCCACTTCTGCTGCCGAGGTTTTCACGTTCGGATGCCTGGCATGGGCTTTCGCATCGCTCGTCGAGCCATGCTGAGGTGGCCTCCCACATACAAAAAAATAGAGGAAGATGGGCACAGATGTTAGCTCAGGGCCAATCTTCCTCACAAAAAAAACCAAAAAGAAAAACACACACACAAAAAAAACCCAAAAGAGGTGCCTTTGCAACAGATTTTTAAGGTAAAATGTTGACAAACCTTGATATAACAGTTGTTAAAATTAAAAAAGAAAGGAGGTTAGAGGAAGTAATGTGAACACAAGATTCAGAAATCCGCATAGTTGGGAGTTTGGGGTGTGGTCTTGATGTTCGCTTTCCCACAGACTACCAGTATGGCCGCATCACACTGGCCCCTCCCTGGGCTCTGGGAACCCAACCCCCCTCAGGCTCTCTGCACCCATCCCTCCCCCAGCCCATCCCAGGCTCACTGCCCTGATGTTAGATTCTGGTTTCTCCTCTGAGCAACAGCACCTTTCTATCATGTTTTCCTAGGCCTGAAGTCCCCAGGTGTGGTATACCTCCTTTTTGGAAGGGCTGGGGTGAGGAGCAACAGTTTCCTTAAGCAATGCTGAGAGTAATCCTCCCACGTTCCAAGCAAAGTGACAAAACCAAAACACTCAAGCACTTGCTCCCCTGAACGAGCATGGTTTGGCCTTAAACCACCCCTGGGCCCCCCTTCTTTCCCTTTTTAGACTCGTCTGAGGGCCTTCCTTTTTCGTTGATTTTGCTTGTTCCCCAGGAACATTTACTGGATCCTGGATCTGAGATCCAGGGCTCACTTTTGGTTTGGACTTCTCATTACATACGCATTTTGCAGTATATTGATCTACTCAAACATTCAGTGGAAAGTTATTTCACAAACAGAAATATAGTATTTCATTTTGTTCAGAAGAATGCTACCGGCATATTTAGAATCTAAATAACATTATCCTGGGAGGAAAATGCATACATATGTGCACACACACCCTTGAAATGTTCCATATATTTTTAATACAAGTGCCTTTATTTTCTGACTTTGAAGTTAATGTATTCCAATACTTGGGGACAAAAATGTGACGGGGTCATTTTTGATGTTCTATTTGGAAACTTTTCTTCATGTAATGTATTGGGTCTGATCTGCAAGTCATTCATTTATTTGTTTAACAAGCAAAGGTTTTTCTACTGCTCAGTAAGTGCCAGACAAATGCTAGGCACTTGCAGGTTTGGGGGGAAGGGGGATGAGCTGGGAGAGAGAAGACACGATCTATAAGACATTAGCTGGCCTGTGGAGGACTCGTAATTTAACGGGCCATAGGAGAGTGAAGAGACGGACATGTAAATAAATCATTTTACTTCAACTCATTACCTGTTACAATAAAAGTAGATATAAAGTGCTGAAGTAGTAATTACAGACAATGACCAACTGTGGCTCAAGGAAGTAGGAAATGCCCCATAGACTAGCCTAATAATTATGATGCTTCTGTTGGACTTTGCACCATTGTTTAGGATTTATGCCCAATCTGAAACCACATGACCTAATCTTTTTACTTGCCAGTGGCTCTCCTTGGGGAAGATGATGAAGAGATGGAAGCAGAAATTACTTCAGCCACCCTTCTGCCCCAGGACCGCTGCTCCATCTTATTTTTGTTAACTTTCTGACCATGCTCACTGCAGAAGAGAAAGTTTATGTCTGGGGTGGCAGCTGGAGATGAGGCCTAGCAACCAATAACAGGATCCCGGATCCTGCCCTTTGTGCCACGTGTAGACCTCGGGAAAAGTGTGAGGAAGTGGAGAAGACAGCATGATCCCCGAAGGCAGAGAATATTCGTCTGGTAAACCTTTTTTTACTCTCTTCAGTGCCTGGATGTGTGTACAATGCCTGTCTGAGGTGGCCGAATCAGAGCAACAACAGGTGGGCCCATACTCTCTTGCTAGAATTAGAAACTTACAATACATGCATTATCAATCTTTCACTGGAGTTTCTGTTAAAAAAACAAAGAAAAGCATTTCTTAGGCTGTGGTGTTTCCTGAATTAGTCTTTTCAAAATATTGTGCCTTTCCCGATAAATCTTACAGGGGCCTAAGACATTGTAATGCATATGAAGGCAATTTGTTGATTGCTGACTTGTGAATGACTCAATCAATCAGCATTATCTTCAGCTGTAAAGATCCCTCTTTGAAGTCAATATAAACCACGCATATTTAGGCTAGTAAGATAGAAATATCATTTTGTAGACAAATTTTGGGAAGACTCTTCTCTTGTCTTTCTTGTGATGAGAATGCGGTCACACATCTGCCAGCCAGGCCCCCGGGGCTTTTTACTCACTCTCTTCAAGTGTTTTCAGGGGCAAAGCACAGGAATAAGTTTCCTAGAGTTTGCTTCTCAACAATTTTGAACACCATTCCTGGCTTACTGGGGCTGGATTTTCAGCTGCATTTTTCCCTATGGAAGATGTGAAGTTTGTCTTACCAAAAAAAGGACGAGTGTTTATCACATTTTATTTGGTCTCCCATTTGTCTTTCAATATATTTTCAATCTCTTCCTTCAATCAAACCAAATAGTTTATTTTCCACCAAAAAGAAGAGAAATGCCATACTTAGCCTGTCTTGTCTAAACCCGTCCCTTTTCCTCCTACAGTATTTCAACTGTTAAGAAAAGTTTCCATTTCTACATGTCTTTTTTGAGTCACGGACCACAGTGTTTAACATGGGAAGTTAACCGCTGTAGCTATTCAGGAAATGAAGAACATTAGTGAAATTCCTTTCATTAAAAAGAGCAAATGAAAAGAAACCACATATCATTTTAATTTAATTATCTGAATACAGAGAATTTTTTCATTTACTAAAGCCAAACAGAAGTACTTAAAAAAAACTATGATCCCAATTAACCCATATTTTATTTACTTTGGTTCATGTATGACGCTGAAAGTGATAATGTGTCAACTGTCAGCTGTCTGATTTATTTTTCACTACATTGGTATTTTTTAACCATTGGATTAAAATATTCTTTACTCTACATATTTTGAAGTTTTTAAAAGTAGTCTTAGGGGCCAGCCCAGTGGCATAGCGGTTAAGCGCGCCTGCTCTGCTGTGGCGTCCCGGGCGAGGATCGCAGGTTCAGATCCCGGGTGCGCACCGATGCACCGCTCATCAAGCCATGCTGCGATGGCATCCCATAGAAAGTAGAGGAAGATGGGCATGGATGTTAGCCCAGGGTTAATCTTCCTTAGCAAAAAAAGAGGAGGTTTGGCATTGGATGTTAGTTCAGGGCTAATCTTCCTCACACACACACACATAAAAGTAGACTTAGCATCAAAGTACTAGAAAACTCTATACTTGTTTCTTTTCTCTCTTCATTCTATCTCTTTGTTATTTGTCTACCTTTTCAATGACATGCATTTTAAAGGAAGTTCAGTAAGCATTCAATTTCTTTTCTTAGATGCTAAGGATTAACTTTGTGATAATTTTGATCTTTTCCTCTCTTGATTAAAGTCACCTCCCTCAGAAGATATTATTTTACTATCTTTATCTTTTCCCTCTATACTTACTGTCATACATTTTAAATATGATAATCAATGAAGGTGCTCTATGGCAGTCAGTCATTATTATTTCCACGGGTGATACCCTAGGTGGGCAATTGCAACCAAAAGAATATTCCATTTCCACCAACACTTCCAGCCACAACTCTGAATCACTGTCCTGTGGAAGTTTTTAATATAGTTACACAGCTGTATTTCAGTTGGTAAAAATAGTATCACTCCTCTGGTGGCTGTGCCAGTATTACAAATGTTTCAAATGTAAAGGAGATTAAAAAAATATACCCAAAGATCCTTGGAGCACTGTCTTGTGTGAAATAAGAAAATATCTCTGTTTATGGCCAACACAGATATTGGTACAGGACAACTTCGTAGTATCCCAGACTGTATTTTGACAACCCCTTCTCATTATCTCCAGTTTGCTCCCTTTTCCCCACGAACGTCTCTCTGGGGTCCTAGTCCTATTCTCCTAAGGTACAGGTAAGCACATTATAAATAGATGACCTGATAAACTAATTTCAGCATTAATATTAATAACACAACTTGTTTCTCTACCCATAAAATATCTGCATTTTATCTAAGGTCTTAAAGTTTCGAGTCAGATGAATGATCACTGAGAGAAGATTAGAATCTTGTATCCAGATATTTATACTTAAATATCCACAGAACCTTTACAACTTTAAACTTTAAAAAGGAATGAAGAGATTTAGGTTTAAAGGAACCTCCTATCCACTGCTTTGAAGGGTTGCCACATCCTCCTTTTCCTTTCATTACCTTATTCATTCCATGCTTATTGCTTCTACATTGTGTCTAGCACTGTATGAGGCATATAGTAATGAACAAGACAGCAAGCTTAAAAATTAAGAGGTTTTCCCAGTATGGAGAATTAAAAATAGAAATGCCATATGACCCAGCTATCCTACTACTGGGTATTTATCCAAAGAACTTGAAATCAACATTTCAAAGAGACTTATGCACCCTTTGCTCATTGCAGCATTATTCAAAATAGCCAAGACATGGAAGCAACCCAAGTGTCCATTGACTGATGGATGGATAAAGAAGATGTGGTATAAAAATACAACAGAATACTACTCAGCATAAAAAAGACAAAATCGTCCCATTTGCAACAACAATGTTGGACCTTGAGGGTATTATGATAAGTGAAATAAGCCAGACAGAGAAAGACAAACACCATATGATTTCACTCATATTTGGAAGATAAACAAATACATGGATAAAGAGAACAGATTAGTGGTTACCAGAGGGGAAGGGGGCTGGGAGGTGGGCATAAGGGGTAAAGGGGCACATATATATGGTGACAGACAAATAATAATGTACAACTGAAAGTTCACAATGTTATAAACTATTATAACCTCAATAAAATAAAATAATATATATATATAAATATATATAAGTAAGAGGTTTTCCATCCTAATATCAGAGTCCAGAGATATCATCAAATACTTAAGTTCCTTTTACCTTCCTGTTCCACCATCATAATGTGAGCCTATCTGCTTATTGATGGAATTGGTCCTAAAACGTTGGTTTTGCCTTATATCCAGACATCACTCATGAATCCAAGCAGAAGGGAGAGAGAAAGACTAGGGCAAAGTGCAAAAGGCAAAGACACACGCCAGTTGAATCTTTCTCTTAAGAAAAGTGGTTTTTGTAAGCCCCACTGGGAGACTTCCAATGAACTCTTATTGGCCAGAACTGGGTCATATGACCACTCCTAAACAGAAGATGAGCATTTTATTTGGTTGCATTGCTGCACTGAACACAATCTATTTCTTGTTATTATGAAAGATGGGGAGAGTGGATTCAGCACAGGAAACTAGCCATGTCTGTCACAGGGATCTAACCAGCTTGAAAGCTAGGGAAGGCCAATCTTAAGAAATAATATTATCACTAATTCTAAGAAGTGCCAAAGCAAGAGTTGGGGTGAAGTTGAGTTGAAGCTGAAAGAAAAACCTGGAATGAAGATAAACACTGACATGAGTTGGAGTGTGGTAGCTTTAACAGCATAAAGAAAAATAAATTGAAACTAATGTTGGTAGAAAGAGAGGAGCGTAACTCTTTATTAAAGCTAGAAGGATAAACAAAGACTTGCATGCAACATTAAGACTTTTAGATTGAATCCACGAGCATTGGAAAGTACTAACATGCTTTAATGGAGAATTGGCTTCATGAGTTTTGCATTTTTAAAACACTCTGGCTTTTTCCAATGAGGGCTAAAGAGGACAGAAGGGAATTTGGAAACACCATATTTCCTCAACAGAGGAAAGAGGTGATGTTAGCTTGGGCTAGGCTAGAAGCAGGGGAATCGAGAGTTGTAGAATTCTTTAGGATGACAGGACTAAGTGATTGCTTTGATGTGGTGTGTAGGAGGGAGAGGGGACTCTTGTGAATGAGAAGGAAAAGCTCAGGGCAATGCCCAGGTTACTGACCCAGCCAAAAAGTGATGGTGTCACGTGCTGAGATGGGAAACGCAGGCTTTGAGGGAGGGTAAACAATAAGTTCCATCTTAGACACTGGCGTTTGAGGTGACTGCTGGATGTTCAAGAGGGCTTGTCTAGTGCACAGTTCAATATTAGGGTCTAGAACTCAAGAAAGAGCTCCAAAAAAGGAGACTAGGTTAGAATGTTTTGATACACAGTTCATAACTGAAGGCATGGGAGTGGATGAGAATGTCCCAGAAGAGTGGGTAGAGTGAGAAGCCCAAGACAGAACTGTTTTTGGAGGACATATTGAAGTACATGGCTGGAGGAACAGAGATAAGTTGAGAAGTCAACTCCAAAGGGAGAACAGAGATGTAGGATAGAGTTTCCAAATGGATGACGTAATAGAGTGTTGTTCTACGTGAAGAAATGTGACTATTGCCGCAGGAGATTTCATGAAGTAGTAGGCAATACTGACCTAGCAGGGTAAAGGAATCTCCCACACCTAGGCAAAGTCAGCAGAATTCAGGCCAACACACTTCGTTCCCAGCCATGTAGACTATTAAATACTTAAAGTGCATCTCCGTATCTTTAATTCCATCAACAAGCAGATAGGCAGGTCCTCGGGAACGCTGTGAACTAGTCGAGTGAAGACTGTGTCAGAAGTCATTGCCCTGCCCTTTCTATTGCCTTAACTCCAGTGGCCTCCCTGCTCCTACTTCAGCTTCTGTTTTATGTTTAGCTACAGAAATTTCTCTCAATTAAAAGAAGGCAGCCTCTAATTACAGTTATTCACTCTTTGTATAAAATGTGTTTATGCCAAAGTGTTATTTTCTAGGCTTTAAGAAAACCTTAAATTTCTAATTGGACAATAAGACTCATTTTATTTTAAATTTGTAAATGAGAACTGCAGGTTATTGGGACAGTGGAGACTTTGAAAACCATCTTTCAAAGAATGCTCAGGGGATTGGGCAAGAACATAACGATAAATGTCCCTCCTAGCCTCCCCACTTGCCTAGAGAAGACGATCTTCAGATACATGTGCTGGATACAGGTCCACCGCTAAGGGCTCTGGACAAAGCTGCGAGCTTTGGCTATATTTCTAAGCCATCCCTATAGACTGTCCTCTCCTTGTTTCCACCCCCATCTTTCTGCCTCGGGATTCCCTGATGACAGGAGAACATCCTCCTGGTCTTTCTCCTCCTTCTACTAGCTTGACGCCTGGCCGGGATTTCTCACTCTTGCAGGTAGGAGACTGGACTACTGTCCCAAGGATGCCTCGGCTGTGTGTGAGAGAGGTAGACACTGGATGGGGACTTACAGCCCTTTATAAAGCACAAGCAATCTCGGCCTTGGGGCATCTGGATATGACAGCTTACAGTGGAGAGAGGAAATCGCAGTGGCTAAGACATTACACTCGAAGACTTCGCATGTGGAGATTTGTGTGTGTATGTGTGTGAGTGGGGAAAATGGGAGATGGGGTGGGATGGACAGGACTGGTTGGTGCCAGGTTGACCAAGATAAGCAAAAAATACATGGCTTCGGATTTCACATATTAGACTCAGATTTTGGATATTGGAATATAGGGGAAAAAAACCCTAAACTCTGATTTGCACTAAAGTAAATTTTTATTTTTATCATTAATGTGAACCCTTTTTAACACCCATGCCTAATAATTATATAGTATAATATGTATGCATAGCCTACTGTATAGACAAAAATATATACATATATTTAACATATATGAATTGAATCCATGAACACATATATGAATCTTTGGCCAATTAAGAAATTTCATATCATCTGGAACTGCTACCTCCTTCTCTTTCGTCCATTAGCAATTTCCTTGAGCTACTGTCATCTTTAAACACCTAATTTCTGTGACATTATATTTGGAAGGCTCCAGAGCAAAGGTCCACCTCCTGTTAATAGGTCCATAATCAGAGAGTTTGGGTTACTAGGACGCTGCTCTTGCTTTTTTTTTTAAATTAAATTTCTTGAAAAAGTGATGTAAAAGTTAAAAATGAATTATCAAATTCTTTGTTGTCATCTCAAACAATCTAAATGAAAATAATTTACAACATAGAAAGAATGCAGAGGGAATTCCTTCTGCTCCACAGAATGGTTGCCATAGAGTGGACCATATTTACGTTTTGAAAGCCAATCTTTCAACTGCATTCATCTGTGACGATAAATTTAAGGCTTATACCAACGAAGACAGCGGAGAGAGAAAAATGAGACCCTTTGCCAGAGTTCAGTTGGACAGCTGTTATTTTTTGTTAGGGATCTAACGGTTTATAAGAAAGTACCCTCAAAGAATGGAATGCTTATATGTACATTCTTTACAGATGAAACTTTTTAAGAAAAACCCACTGATAGAATCCCGTAAATATACACGTACAGAAACAGATGTGGGCATAAATGGCAATATTTAAAATTGTCTAGTATAGTCTCGCAAATCAGAAAAGTGCAATAAAAAACTGTATTCTTCCATTTTCCACTTATTTCTATGTTTGTCTTTTCAAATAACACTGTGACAGGCCACGACCTGGGTTCTTTCAACCTGAGAAGATCTGCCACTGCTTCCCTAGATGGACAGTCGCTCCTCATCTCCCCAGGCGAGTGGAACTAAAACTTCAGCCTGTTTAAGCTCTGGGTGCTTTTCAAAAGCGCAGATTTCCAAGCCCCTGTCCCAGAATCTGATTTAGCAGCCTGGGACAGAGGCAGGAATCTGCTTGTTTAACAAACAAACCAGTGGATTTTAATACAAGGGGTTTAGGGAATCATATCAAGTAAACACTGCCCTAGGGCTAAGCTTGTTATGAATTAGTTACTGTCACCTAAAGCACTTCTTCACTGGCAATGAGAAAAAACCCAAAGTTAAAGCTTCAGGGAAGCTTTCAAATTGAAGAGTATTTTCTAAATATTTTTTTCTCTAAATTTCAAGACCTCTATTCCAGATAGTATCATTCTCATACCATAATCAAAATGTTAAATTCTGTATTTTACTTCTAAAATCATACAAAGGTTAATTATCAGCAGATAAGACCTGGAGTCACTCCAGACTCTAGCTCCAAGACTCAACACACACACAGCTAATGTTCAGAATTATGCCTCTAAAATTCTGCAATGTCCCAGCAGCTAAATCATTGTGGGTGTCCTTAATTATTTCCTTAGGCTGAATTCCTAAAAGTGGAATTTCTGGACCAGAAGCTAATGTTTAATCTAAAGACCTTGTTTGTACGGCCAAATCATAATATTAAGAAGTAATAATCATAATGAAATCAAGCACATGAATGCTTGCAGAGTCCTAGGCACTATATCTCAATCTTCACTGCTACATTACAAACTTAATTTTATCATTATACCTATTTTAAAGATGATTGAAAAACATGAGGCTTAAAGGACTTAAAAAATTGGCCAAGGTCACACAATCAGTAAGAAAACCAGAACTGAGACTTAGGTCTTCCAGATTCTAAACCCTTGTTGCTAACCACTAGGCAATGCTGCCCTTTGAAATGTTGTACTGGCGCTCTCACCAGAAGTATATGAGCATTCCTGTTTCCCTATACCCTTAGCCAGCCCTGGGTTCTACCTTTTTTTTCTTTTTGGTGAGGAAGATCAGCCCTGAGCTAACATCTGTTGCCAATCCTCCTCTTTTTGCTGAGGAAGATTGGCCCTGGGCTAACATCTGTGCCCATCTTCATCTACTTTACAAGTGAGATGGCTGCCACAGCATGGCTTCATGAGCGGTGTGCAGGTCTGTGCCTGGGATCTGAACCCATGAACCCCAGGCCACCGAAGCGGAGGGTGGGAACTCAACCACTATGCCACTGGGCCGGCCCCATAACTTTTCTTTTTAAATTACCAATTCAGTGGGAACAATTGTTGGTTTAAGGAGTGAACTTTTTTTTTTTTTTTTTTGACGGTAGTTCTAGAATTTGATTTATATCCATATATAGAGATTAATTGCTTCCCCAAAGTTTTTCTACTGTGTAGTGGAGGCCAGATTACAGTCTTTATGAACCCGGTGGTGAAATACTTCTCAGACCCTTTCTGATGCCGTGTTTAGTTGAACCTGGTACAATGGTGGGACCGGGAGTGATGCTGAAGTACCCATCACTGATTATGTGATTTGGGCGAAGAATTTTAATTGGTTTTAACATAATCTATTTATGTACGCCTTCTTTTTTTTTTTTAATTTTTTGTTTATTGCAGTAACATTGGTTTATAACATTGTATAAATTTCAGGTGTACATCATTATACTTCTATTTCTGCATAGATTGCATCATGTTCACCACCCAAATACTAATTACAACCCATCACCACACACACGTGCCAAATTATCCCTTTCGCCCCCCTCCCCACCTCCTTCCCCTCTGGTGACCACCAATCCAGTCTCTGTCTCTATGTGTTTGTTTATTGTTGTTATTATCTACTACTTAATGAAGGAAATCATACGGTATTTGACCTTCTCCCTCTGACTTATTTCACTTTGCATAATACCCTCAGTGTCCATCCATGTTGTCACAAATGGCTGGATTTCATCGTTTCTTATGGCTGAGTAGTATTCCATTGTGTATATATACCACATTTTCTTTATCCATTCGTCCCTTGATGGGCGCTTAGGTTGCTTCCAAGTCTTGGCTATTGTAAATAACGCTGCAATGAACACAGGGGTCCCTGTATCTTTACGCATTGGTGTTTTCAAGTTCTTTGGATAAATACCCAGCAGTGGAATAGCTGGATCATATGGTAGTTCTATCCTTGATTTTTTGAGGAATCTCCATACAGTTTTCCATAGTGGCTGCACCAGTTTGCACTCCCACCAGCAGTGTGTGAGAGTTCCCTTCTCTCCACATCCTCTCCAACACATGTTTTTTCCTGTCCTGTTAATTATAGCCATTCTGACGGGCGTGAGGTGATATCTCATTGTAGTTTTGATGTGCATTTCCCTGATAGTTAATGATTTTGAACATCTTTTCATGTGTCTGTTGGCCATCTGTATATCTTCTTTGGAGAAATGTCTGTTCAGGTCTTTTGCCCATTTTTTAATTGGGTTGTTAGTTTTTTTGCTGTTGAGATGCATGAGTTCTTTGTATATTTTGGAGATTAAGCCCTTATCAGATGTATGGTTTGCAAATATCTTCTCCCAGTTGTTAGGTTGTCTTTTCATTTTGTTGATGGTTTCCTTTGCAGTGCAGAAGCTTTTTAGTTTGATGTAGTCCCATTTGTTTATTTTTTCTATTGTTTCTCTTGCCCGGTCAGACACGGTGCTTGAAAATATGTTGCTAAGACTGATGTCGAAGAGTGTACTGCCTATGTTTTCTTCTAGAAGTTTCATAGTTTCAGGTCTTACATTCAAGTCTTTAATCCATTTGGAGTTAATTTTTGTGTATGGTGTAAGGTAAGGGTCTACTTTCATTTTTTTGCATGTGGCTGTCCAGTTTTCCCAACACCATTTGTTGAAGAGACTTTCTTTTCTCCATTGTATGTTCTTGGCTCCTTTGTCAAAGATTAGCTGTCCATAGATGTGTGGGTTTATTTCTGGGCTTTTGATTCTATTCCATTGATCTGTGTGTCTTTTTTTGTGCCAGTACCATGCTGTTTTGGTTACTATAGCTTTGTAGCATATTTTGAAATCAGGGAGTGTGATACCTCCAGCTTTGTTCTTTTTTCTCAGGATTCCTTTACTTATTCGGGGTCTTTTCTTGTTCCAAATAAATTTTAGGATTCTTTGTTCTATTTCTGTGAAAAATGTTGTTGGAACTTTGATAGGGATTGCATTGAATCTATAGATGGCTTTAGGAAGTATGGACATCTTAACTATGTTAATTCTTCCAATCCAAGAGCACGGAATATCTTTCCATTTCTTTGTGTCTTCTTCAATTTCTTTCAGCAATGTTTTCTAGTTTTCCGTGTACAGCTCTTTCACTTCTTTGGTTAAGTTTATTCCTAGGTATTTTATTCTTTTTGTTGCAATTGTAAATGGGATGGTATTCTTAATTTCTCTTTCTGCTACTTCGTTGTTAGTGTATAGAAATGCAACTGATTTTTGTATGTTGATTTTGTATCCTGCAACTTTACCATATTCGTTTATTACTTCTAAAAGTTTTCTGCTGGATTCTTTAGGGTTTTCTATACATAAAATCATGTCATCTGCAAATAGTGACAGTTTCACTTCTTACTTTCCAATTTGGACCCCTTTTATTTCTTTCTCTTGCCTGATTGCTCTGGCTAGGACTTCCAGTACTATGTTAAATAGGATTGGTGAGAGGGAGCATCCTTGTCTGGTTCCTGTTCTTAGAGGGATAGCTTTCAGTTTTTCACCATTGAGGATGATATTAGCTGTGGGTTTCTCATATATGGTCTTTATTATGTTGAGGTACTTTCCTTCTATACCCATTCTATTCAGAGTTTTTATCATAAATGGATGTTGTGTCTTGTCAAATGCTTTCTCTGCATCTATTGAGATGATCATGTGATTTTTATTCTTCATTTTATTAATGTGGTGTATCACGTTGATTGATTTGCGAATGTTAAACCATCCCTGCATCCCTGGAATCAATCCCACTTGATCATGGTGTATAATCTTTTTAATGTATTGTTGTATGCGATTTGCTAGTATTTTGTTGAGGATTTTTGCATTGATGTTCATCAGTGATATTGGCCTGTAATTTTCTTTTTTTGTGTTGTCCTTGTCTGGTTTTGGTATCAGGGTAATGTCGGCTTCATAGAATCAGTTAGGGAGCTTCCCCCCATCCTCAATTTTTTGGAAGAGTTTGAGAAGGATAGGTATTAAGTCTTCTTTGAATGTTTGGTGGAATTCACCAGGGAAGCCGTCTGGTCCTGGACTTTTATTTTTGGGGAGGTTTGTGATTACTGTTTCGATCTCCTTACTGGTGATTGGTCTATTCAGATTCTCTACTTCTTTTTGATCCAGTTTTGGAAGGTTGTATGATTCTAAGTATTTATCCATTTCTTCCAGATTGTCGAATTGGTTGGCATATAGCTTTTCATAGTATTCTCTTATAATCTTTTGTATTTCTGAGGTGTCTGTTGTAATTTCTCCTCTTTCATTTCTGATTTTACTTATTTTTGCCTTCTCTCTTTTTTTCTTGGTGAGTCTAGCTAAAGGTTTGTCAATTTTGTTTATCTTTTCAAAGAACCAGCTCTTGGTTTTATTAATTTTTTCTATTGTTTTTTTGGTCTCTATTTCATTTATTTCTGCTCTGATTTTTATTATTTCCCTTCTTCTACTGATTTTGGGCTTTGTTTGTTCTTCTTTTTCGAGTTCCTTTAGGTGCATTGTTAGATTGTTTATTTGAGATTTTTCTTGTTTGTTGAGATAGGCCTGTATTGCTATAAACTTCCCTCTTAGAACCGCTTTTGCTGTATCCCATAAATTCTGGCATGTCATATTTTCATTTTCATTTGTCTCCAGGTATTTTTTGATTTCTCCTTTGATTTCTTCGTTGACCCAGTCGTTGTTCAGTAGCATTTTGTTTAATCTCCACGTATTTGTGGCTTTTCTGATTTTCTTCCTATATTTGATTTCTAGTTTCATACCATTGTGGTCAGAAAAGATACTTGGTATTATTTCAACCTTCTTAAATTTATGGAGACTTGTTTTGTGGCCTAATATGTGATTAATCCTGGAGAATGTTCCATGTGCCTTTGAAAAGAACGTGTATTCTTCGGTTTTTAGATGGAATGCTCTGTATATATCTACTAGGTCCATCTGTTCTAATGTATCATTTAAGGTCAATGTTTCCTTATTAATCTTCTGTTTGGATGATCTATCCGTTGGTGTAAGTGGAGTGTTAAAGTCCCCTTCTATTATTGTGTTACTGTCTATTTCTCTTTTTATGTCTGTTAATAATTGCTTTATATGTTTAGGTGCACCTACATTGGGTGCGTAGATATTTACAAGTTTTATATCCTCTTGTTGGATTGTTCCCTTGATCATTATGTAATGCCCTTCTTTATCTCTTTTTACAGTTTTTGTTCTAAAGTCTATTTTGTCTGATATGAGTACTGCTACCCCAGCTTTCTTTTCATTGCCATTTGCATGGAGTATCTTTCTCCATCCCTTCACTTTCAGTTTGTGAGTGTCTTTAGGTTTGAAGTGTGTCTCTTGTATGCAGCATATATATGGGTCTTGTTTTTTTATCCAATCAGCCACCCTATGCCTTTTAATTGGAGCATTTAGTCCATTGACGTTTAAAGTAGTTATTGATAAGTATGTACTTACTGCCATTTTTTAACTTTTGTTTTTCTGTGTTTTAGTAATCCTTCTCTGTTCCTTTCTTCTTCTATACAGAATTGATGGTCTCTTTAGTTTGACCTCTGTCTGAAAGCTCTACTCTTTAACTCCCCTCCTCCCTCCTTTTATGTTTTTGATATCATATCTAACCTCTTTTTTGTGCATTTGTATCCATTACCCTCTTATCATGGAAATAGATAATTTTTCCTATTTGTGGTCTTCTCTTTTCCCCTTAAATCAGTCCCTTTAACATTTCTTGTTAACAAACTCCTTTAATTTTTGCTTGTCTGGGAAATTTTTGATCTCTCCTTCCATTTTGAATGATAACCTTGCTGGGTAGAATATTCTTGGCTGTAAGTTTTTTCCTTTTAGCACTTTAAATATATCGTGCCACTCTCTTCTAGCCTGTAAGGTTTCTGCTGAGAAGTCAGCTGATAGCCTTATGGGGTTTCCTTTGTATGTAACTTGACTTTCTCTTGCGGCTTTTAGGATTCTCTCTTTATCTTTAATTCTGGACATTTTGATTATGATGTGTCTTGGTGTGGGCCTCTTTGGGTTTATCTTGTTTGGGGCTCTCTGTGCTTCCTGTACCTGGATGTCTGTTTCCTTCCTTAGGTTAGGGAACTTTTCATCTATTATTTCTTGAAATAGATTCAATGCCTCTTTGTCTCGCTCTTCTCCTTCTGGGACACCTATAACACGGATGTTAGTGCCCTTGATGTTGTCCCAGAGGTCCCTTAGACTGTCCTCACTCTTTTTAATTCTTTTCTCTTTTACCTGTTCAGCTTGGGTAATTTCTTCTAGTCTTTCGTCCAGCTCACAGATCCGTTCTTCTATATCCTCTACTCTGCTTTTGAGTCCCTCTAGTGAATTTTTCATTTCCAGTATTGTATTCTTCATTTGTGATTGGTTCTTTTTTATATCTTCCATTTCTTTGTTGACTTTCTCACTGAGTTCATCTATCCTTCTCCCCACATTAGTGAGCATCCTTAACACTGTTAGTTTGAACTCTCTGTTGGGTAGGTTGCTCATTTCTGTTTCACTTAGTTCCTTTTCTGGGGTTTTGTCCTGTTCTCTTACTTGGAATGTATTCCTTTGCCTCCTCATTTTGCCTCTTTCCCTGTGCTTGTGACTACGTATTAGGTAGGTCAGCTAAGTCTCCTGCTCTTGGATAGGTGACCTTATGTAAGTGATGCCTTAGGAGGCCTGCCGTGTGCTTCCCTCAGTTCTCAATGTTCCAGGGGTGACCCCTATGTGGGCTACGTGTGTCCTTCTGTTGTGGCCTGTTTGCTCTCCCTGTAGGCGCCCAGGTTGGCCGAGTTATGCTCTTAGCCAGCTGTTGTAATGCTCATCTGCTTGAAGTTGTTGTGGGCCCTTCAGTCTCTTTATCAGGTGTGGGGAGCCCCAGCACAGTTGGCTGCAAGTTCTAATACCACACTTGTGTTGCAGTATTTCTTTTAAGTGAGTAGGCCCTCAGCATGGCAGGTTGTTAGGCTCAGGGCCTTACAATTGCTATAAGCCTCCAGCCTTTAGGTCTCCTGTCAGCTCTCTGAGGATTCCAGCTGGGTGGGGCTGGCCTCAGGCCTGGGAGCATCCAATTGTTTCAGGCTTTGGAAGGTGGGGCAAACCCCCATGTGGGTCTTTGAGAAGCACAAGTCTTCTGCAGCTGACAAGCCCTGCCACCCACAGGTCCACAAACACAGTCAACACAGTCCTGCCCTGTGTGCGTGCCCCGACCTCCCAAAGCAGACCCGGTCTCTCCACGGTGGGAGCCCCACACACTCCACCGCCGCCCTACACTCTCCACCCGCTCCTTGTGCACACCCTGCCCCGCTCAAGTTGGCTCAGTTGCCAGGCTACAGAGAATCCAGTCACCAATCTATGCAGGCCCACAAGTTGCCTGAGGTCTTGTTCTTGGGTGCAGCTAGTCTCTAGGGTGGGCTGCCTGCCCTGGTTGAGCTGGATTAAATCGGTTCTCTAGCGGGTAGGGCAGACCTGGGCTAGCAGGCCTCAGAGAGAACTCCAATGGCATCTGTGTCAGCACGCCCACACCAGGCCACAACAATGGCCGCCACCAACGTCACAGTCCCTGGAGAGGTCTCACCCCTCACCGAGATGCACTCAGGCCTATTAGGTGAGTCTCTTTTCACCAAAGCACTGTGCACCTTTCCTTCTGGTAATTTTAGGTTGCTTTCTGAAACGGGTGAGTTTGTGCATGGGTCCTTTAAGAGCCGGTTTTAATGTCTTTGTGAACCGGGTTTTCTGGGGGTGTTCCCCAATGCTTTAGTAGCAGGCAAGTCAAATATTCTGCCACTCGTCTCGATTGCGCTGGGTCCACAAAATGCCCACAGCGGGGGCGCTCCCCAGCTCAGGGCCCCACGCCTCCAGGGAGGGCTGCGTATTTGTGAGCTGCGGGCGGCCGTGAGGCTGGCGGCTTGTGAAGGTGGTGTTTTTCCTCTCCAGAAGGGAGTTTCTGCCTCTTCTACCTCAGTTAGGATTGTCCTTTGTTGCAGGAGTTCCTCTTATCCAGTTTTCAGTTCTGTCTCAGGGGTAATCTTTCCACGAGTGGTTGTAAATTGGCTGTGTCCGCGGGAGGAGGTGAGCTCAGAGTCTGCCTACGCCGCCATCTTGACTTCCTCTGTATGTATGACTTCTGAGCTCAATTTCTTCCAACATAGTTTTGATACTGCTTTGAATATTCAAATACATAATGAGCAGGACAATTAAAAAGAAACCAAAAGAAGTAATTTTAGTTAAACAGAAACAGGAAATAGATACATCAGGTGTAGGGTTTGTTTATTAGAGCAACCAGGTCCTAAACTTAGCTCTGAGTTCTCGACAAAGGAAACACAAAGAGTTCCATTGTCTCTATTGTCCTCCCCAAACAGAAACATGTAAGTTCCTCTGGAGACCAAACTTTCTGGCTCTAAAATAAGGGATACCAGATAAAATAATGGACAAGGTGCCTTCACACAACAGCGTTGCAAACAGAAATAGTCTTCAAATGAATATTTTTTATATTTGATACTAAATAGAGATACTTTTTAATAAAACTATATTTGTCAAAATTGTCCTATAAAAGTTTAAGAAAATGAGGTGATAACCTACTCCAAGTGGGAAATAATTGCCCAGATGACTCTATTTCTACATGATTTAATACTGTCAGTTTTCTGATCCATAAATGGTGTTGGTGGTTATGGAATAAAACACTGAAAATTATCTTATCATGGGCTATTCATGCTTCAAAACATTATTTCTTGAAGCTTTTGAGTGTGTCTGAAAAATTAACAATTTTTCTCTAATCAAAACAAGCTCATAACTTTTTTTTTTTTGTGAGGAAGATCAGTCCTGAGCTAACATCCATGCGAATTCTCCTCTTTTTGCTGAAGAAAACTGGCTCTGGGCTAACATCTGTGCCCATCTTCCTCCACTTTATATGGGACCCTGCCACAGCATGGCCTGACAAGCAGTGCATTGGTGCGCACCCGGGATCTGAACCCGGGCCGAAGCAGCGGAGTGCGCACTCTTAACCGCTATGCCACAGGGCTGGCCATGAACTCATAACTTCTGCATGAAATCCACTCTCTAAAAAAAGATTTTGCTGTGCAGAGCTATTCCTTGGGTACAATATAACCAAACTATATTTTCTTAGTATAGGTCTAAGGTTTTTATATTTTTCCAAAGCCCAAATTTATTATCAACACAGCCAGAATGAGAGTGGTAGCAGTCAACATTTTATCTAATTTCTGAAGTGGTTTAACCATGTTTTCACTAAACTTTATTTTA
Source organism: Diceros bicornis minor (assembly GCF_020826845.1). NCBI lineage: Eukaryota > Metazoa > Chordata > Mammalia > Perissodactyla > Rhinocerotidae > Diceros > Diceros bicornis. The sequence goes on from NC_080768.1 coordinate 18,176,538, forward strand.
CTATGATTTGAGGTACATTTACTTATATGTACATTTTACAGATGCTAATTGAATTATTTTGAAGAATCGGGCATATATTCCTTAAAAAATAATGTTGGAAATTCAAAGAGACTTATGCACTCCTATGTTCATTGCAGCATTATTCACAATAGCCAAGACGTGGAAGCAACCCAAGTGCCCAACAACTGATGAATGGATAAAGATGATGTGGTATATATACAATGGAACACCACTCAGCCATACAAAAAGACAAAATTGTCCCGCTTGCAACAACAGGGATGGAACTTGAGGGTATTACATTAAGTGAAATAAGCCAGACAAAAACAAACACCACATGATTTCACTCATATGTGGAAGATAAACAAAGAGACAAAGAGAACAGCTTAGTGGTCACCAGAGGGGAAGGGGGTTGGGGGTGGGCAAAAGGGATAAAGGAGCACACATATATGGTGACTGATAAATAATAATCTACACCTGAAATTTCACAATGTTATAAACTATTATGACCTCAATAAAATAATATAAAATAATATATAACGTTGGAAAATTTTGACCCAATGTTTCAACTTTTGGATATTCATTCTAAAAAAGTATTCAAAATGTGGGCAAAAATTTTGCTCATTAGTAGTGCTATACGTAACATGAGAAGCTATGAACCCTGAATGCCTGATAGTAAGGAAATATTTAATTATAGTACCCTGGAGTGTTTAGCTATTGATTACAGTTTAGAAAGCATTTAGAGTATAAATTCCTTGAGGAAGGTATTTTGCATATTTTGTTCTTTCCCACATCCTCAGGACCAGAAGTGTTCATTATGCTCCTATATGTGCATTCAATAAATATTTCTAAGATGAATATCTATTTAGTCATTTATTAACTAATTTTTACTCAGCTAAACTTAAGTCTGTGTTTGGCATTGTTCTAAGTTCTTTAAACATATTAACCCTTTTAATCCTTGTGACAACACCATGAGTTACAATTATTATCTTTATTTAGAACAGTTAGATACAGGAAGGTAGAGAACTTATTCAGGGCTACAGAGCTGTAAGTGTTTCAGCTAGTATTTGAACCGTGCATTTTGTTTCCAGTGTTCACGTTCTTCACAACTATTGCCCGATTTAATAATATATATGTAAATGGTAGTTTGAAAGAATGGAGAACCGTGTTCTAATCTTTTAACTTGATTTGTTGGTTGGACTATAAAATATTCATCCTTGGCAGAACAAATAAGAAGATTCTTGGTCTATGTCCAAGGTATGGTTTATTATGAAGGACCAGAGAATGCTTTTAAAAAGCTGAGTTTAGGGGTCCAGCCCCATGGCCTAGTGGTTAAGTTTGGCATGCTCCTCTTCAGTGGCCCAGGTTTGGTTCCTCGGCGTGGACCTACACCACTCATTGGCGGCCATGCTGTGGTGGGGACCCCACAGACAAAATAGAGGAAGATTGACACAGATGTTAGCTCAGGGCAAATCTTCCTCAGCAAAAAAACCCCAAAAAACAAGGAAACAAAACACTGAGTTTAATGGCTGAAACTGTTAGAAATAATATGTTAATATAATGCATATTCACTGCTTTCACAACTGCCTGGAGGTGAAAACAAGGTTACTATAGCAGCAAGAAAACAGGGTTTAACTGGCTCCCTAGCCTTTCCTTATGGAAATCCCAGGCAGCTCAAATTCTACCACCAAAGAGTTTTGAGATTCCTTTGGGGATGCTCTATGGGGACATACCATGAGTTGTTTTAATGTTTTTCTGGATGATTCTTCCTCTTTGTTGTGGTGAATTCTGCTAAGGGGCCCTGCCTGAGGGGCCTCTCTGGACTTCCTGGCCGTGGTTGGTCCAGCTTCTTCCCTCAGTTCACTGAGTTCATAATTCTGACACTCCAAATTGAGCTACACTCTTGTAGAAATGATAAAGCAGCACTGTCTAGTAGTGCTTTTGTTCTTAATGGGATTGTAATAAATGGCTCTTTGGGGATTTATTCAGTTTTATTGCAGCTCCTTTTCCTAGAACTTAAGCATGGATGGACTTGTACTGAGGAACATGTAAGTGACAGACACTATCTTGTGCTCAGAATCACCCCTGCAACCCACTCCCCTATTCTTTCACTAAATGCATGTATTTTGAGTAGATCTTCCCTTAAGATGTGTATATTTCAAGGAAGCTTCCCACCTCTCCTTTAACAGAACCCTGATAGGCTGACCTGACTAGTCTCCCAGATATGCCCAGACATGTCAAATCTTAGGTTTAACAACTTAGGTTCAAACTGGGGTTCATACTACACCGATATCAAATATGTGAAAAGTCGAAATGATAGTATTTTGCAGATATTCTTGTTTGACTATTCTTGGTGGTATCCCCTTCAACTTGAAATGCAGAAAAAGATTGTCCTCTAGAAAATTAAACTGTAAAATCAATTCCTTGATTGATCATCTCATATCACAGGGGGAAAGAAGAATGACTTTTGGGTTTGTGAGACTATAACTACTTTGAGAATGTTAACATATCTAAGGGAAGACAGTAGCAAGAATATCAATCAAAACATTGAGCAACAATTAGAAACCTAGAAAAATGGAAGTTAAAGAAGCAAATGATAGCAGAGCCAGCCAATCACTCAGAGGGAGAAGCAGCTTTGGTCAACGGCCTTCCACTGTTCCTATCATATCAGTAAGGACATCTCTAATGAGGATGGGTTTGCAGGATGTCTTTCTGCAGAGACTATTTGGATTCCCGTGGCAATTTTACTTGTGAGAATGATGAAGCAGATTATCACGCCTAACGCCATGAAATATTTAATTCAGCTACTTTCCCTTGTTGTGATTCATGTACTTTGATATTACAACTCTTGCTACTGCTGCTACTGCTATTGATCCCTTTGAATGCTTGATATGTGACACCATTTGTATATACGATCTTATTTAATCTTTAGATCAATCCTAGGTGATGAGGACAATTGCCCTAATTATTTGGGAGAAGAAACTGAGATTCAAAAATGTGAGTCCAGATTTGCCTGACTAAATTCAATCTTCAGCTTGTGATTTGAATTCAACATGCATTGAAAAATAAGAGAGCACCAATGGGACATTAATTTCTCTTATAAAACAACTAAATTCTGCTTTGAGGGCTAAGTGAATTATAAGCTTTAAACATCAAACACCGCATGTTCATGCGGGCCCAATCGTTGCTTGCATTTCCAGAATAACAAGATTTTATTTCGTTTTAATAAAATTGGATTTTTTTAGGCACAAGTTTTGCTTCTCTTCTTGGATGTTATTTATTCTTTTAATAATGGGAGAAAAGTATATGTAGTATAAAATAATCAACATACTGATTTACTATTGAAATTGGACCAATGTATCCAGGATTTATTGTTTTCACCCTCTAAAGTCCACACTTTTCTATTCTTTGGCTTATGGGTCCCTTCTGTCTCCACACATTTCATGTTTATTTTGCTTTTACTTCCTGTATAAGGTTAAAATTGATTTTTCAGAACTTCCAATAACAATTTATACAGGATATAACTCCAAAGGTGGCATTTCCAACTGAAGTGCGTAGCTTATATCTGTTAATTTAATATCACAAACTCCTTTCTTTAGCGCTATAATTTATTTCCTAACAGAGGATGTGTGAAGGACAAAAAGGGTGCTAAGTTAAATGGTACTATTTCTGCCAAAGTGTTCTTGAGACATTCACATTATATGTGGAATGTAATAGCCACTATTATTAACTCCAAAGTGCTCTGATGTGAAGGCAGATCTCTCACTAGCACATATTTAACATTATACCATGATGGTACTCCAAAATTCAAGAATTATTTATTGAATTATGTATCAACAATTTACCAACAATGGTGTATAAGATTTGCTCCTTCATATGCAATATATGACCACATGTATATGACCTGTAAATTTTTAGTGTTACTTTGGTCATTTCATTCTTTGAACCCCTTTGGGTGTGCTCACTGTCCTTATTTTGATATCTTGAAAGGCTCCATGCAGACCGTACTCCCCTATGCATTGCTTTTGCATTATATACAATGTACAAAGTACAATTACATTATATACAATATACAATGTACATTATCTATACATTGCTAACTACTGGTATAATGAGAGAGGGAAACTTTTCAAAAGTTAGAAGGACACAGTGCAAGAGGAGTCTTATGTATATATTCCAAATGGTTTTCAATCATGCTGTACCATCAATATTGTTTTTCTTTCCGCATATTGTTTTTTATATAGGGTAACAATTGTTATTGTTCTTATTATCAACAAATATGATGGCTTACAGACATTGCAGCAATGACCAACATTAAAGCAGTTTTTGGACTTAAATCCTAAGGGTAAGTTTTTAAACTGTTTTGCAGTATTGTTAAGGAATATTCATAATCATGCTTTTTTTTTCAAATCACTGAGTCTCTATTACTTCAGTGTGCATATCTGGCTTTAAATCACCCATATGTCAGGACTCATTTTGGCATCAACAGTGTCTAGGACCTGGCACTTGCCTCTCACATGACATTGTAGATGCTGAAAAAATATCAACTGGGTAAACCTGGGTTCACTTGAGAACAAGATTACTGATGGTCTGGAATCAAGTATTATGTAGAGCCAGCAGTTTTCTTCCCAAATATATCTTAGGGAGGACATTTTAAAAGTCTTTCAAAGAAAGCTACAGCATTATTAAGCCCTAAATATCTTATGTCCTGTTTTATTATTTCCCATGAATATGAACAACATTTTGGAATAAATACTACAATATGCTCAGAAATTTCTGCAGTTTCTTAAAAACTTTAAGCTAAGTGTGAGGGTTTCATTAGAGTCCAATGAGTTGGCTGTGTTAGTATCTAGCCCTGTACTAATGGGGAGACATGTAAATAAGAAGTTAACTCTTCATTCAAGGAAATAAGCCTCTTCAAACATAAGGTAGTCTTTGCCCACTTTTGTAATCTATTAAGTTTTCCTTGAATCCTTCTGGGTCTTCCCTCTCTTCCTCCAGTGGTTCTTAATTATTTAAGGAGTTGAAGTTTTCACCAGTCCATCCTGAAGTAAGAGAAGTTAGTAAAATATGGTGGATTTCAAATAAAGTTATTATTTTTTCATCTTGAAAGATTATTCTTTCTTCAGATATTGTGCCCTTCCCACAATTTTGGTGTTACAGCATTCTTTGTTTTTTTTGAAATACGATCGTTATTATAATGATTTTGTTCTTTTCTTTTAAAAAATGTTCTTACCTGACAAAAGCTTTAAAGGTTAGTAACTCTACATTAATCCCCAAATTTATATTTTAAATTTTATTTGTCTATGAAATTTAAAGTCTGGCAACCACAACTGTAGACAAAACCTATAACTGAATTGTAATATTTACTTTCAGATTTCTCTGAAAGAGAACTCACTTGGCAACAGAGACTAGAATTACTTTCAAGGATTTGACAGATGATTTTTCACATCAAATAGGTGGTAAGTCACCACCTGTCAAGTTTCCATTTACCATTATCTGTTATCCAACATTCACTCTCTCTCCACCTGTAATACATCCTGGCTTTTGTCCTTTCATATTTACCCTGAAGATAGTCACCACTTGGGTCAAACTCCAAGGAAAGACGGCTATCCGATATGTTTTGTCTTGTGGTTCTCATCTCATCTCATCCCAAGGAGTGATTTATAATGAAGTTGCTTGAGTCTGGATGTAACTCAAGCCACAAACTTAAGAGAAGTTTTTAATACCTTCTTCCAATTTTTAAATAATCATCAGAATAGGAATAAAGCAAAGTTGGAGGATTGCATCACAAGATTTAGTTTTGAGTTGCAATTTATGATGAGTTGGGGATATATTTTTCTCTGCAGTTTTCATCAGAAGATCACTTGGTAAATCTAACCATCTGCAGAAAGATAAATGGGGATTTTTAGTCCCAAACGTTCCATTACGGTGATATTAGATCTTTTCTCTACCTAGTTGTTTAGTGTAATGTACAATGAAACAGATAAAGTGAATAGTTTTGCCAAATGCTAGTTATGGAAGAAGACTCTGATATAAACAAAGTAGAAGGAATTTATAAAGTCTGAGTAAAGAATATTATTTTCAAATATAAAATGTAACTCCTAGATATATCAGGCAGAAGGAGGCTAATTTCAATTCTTACGTAAGTATTAAAAATATAAAAAGATTATTTTGTTTATAGACCACTATGCCTTATACATGAAAGGCACTAAATAATGTCTGAATAACTGAATCAATTCTGTTTATACATCTGTTTTATTTACCAATACAAACTATACAAAGTTGTATTATATAAAATCATTATTTTCTATCAATGTGAATCTATTATTTGCCAAATGCTTAAAAGTCCATAGAGAAACAAATAAAGCGTTATATATTATCCATACTTCAAATGAATTTAAAGTTATTTTATTGTCAGAGTTAACTCATATATAATTTGGTACTCATCTTAACTTTTTATTTTTTGTAAGAAAGACCAGCCCTGAGCTAACGTCCATGCCAATTCTCCCCTTTTTGCTGAGGAAGACGGGCCCTGAGCTAACATCTACTGCCAATCCTCCTCTTTTTTTTCCCTTTTTCTCCCCAAAGCCCCAGTAGATAGTTGTATGTCATAGCTGCACTTCCTTCTAGTTGCTGTATGTGGGACGCAGCCTCAGCATGGTCCCACAAGTGGTGCGTCGGTGCGCACCCAGGATCCGAACCCAGGCTGCCAGTAGCGGAGCGTGCGCACTTAACCACTAAGCCACGGGGCCGGTCCCTCATCTTAACTTTTATCTGTAAATAATACTTGAAAGACAGTAATACAGAAAAACAAATTTTGAAATGAATTTACAATAATTCTATATCGTCCTGGATACAGGCAAAATTTTGTCTTTCAATTTTTTTTCTATCCACATTTTAGAGTCAATGTCTAAAGTTACCACAAATCAAATGGCAATATATAGAATTAATTTTTAAAATTCGAGGCAGTTGATCACTGTGGAAAAAGTTTAGAATGGAAGAAAGAAGCCCTGAGATCTCGTTCTGCTTTTCTCTTTGTAAAATAAGGCAATTGGACTACACCGTTGTTCATATTCCTTCAGCTTTATATTTCTAAGCTATAAGAGAGATGTTTTTGAACATTAGCTAAAAGGATAGTAAAAGTTCATTCAAAAACATGAACTTTATTCAACAGCTTTTGAGCAAGTTGTTTGATTAAATCTTTCCCATGTCACTAAAAAGTTTGGCACCTCCTCCCTATTCCTCCTCTAATTTGCACAAAAATTTGCTTACGTTTTTTTATGGGACCTGGAGGGGTTTTGCTTTGTATTTTGAGTACAATGACATGTGTCCATTGGTTATCTTCTCTCACAAAGGTACTTGACCACACTTTGCTCAGTTTTGTCCCCCACAACAGTGCCTTACACAAGTGTCTTACACAAAAGGCTAAATAAACATTTATTAAATAATTGATTGAACTACTACAGAAGGTATTAGCCAGGGATTTACTAGATAAACTACAGCATTCAAATTATTCATTTATTCATTCGACAAACACTTGAAGGTTTACTGTGTACCACACACTGGACTGGGGGCTAGAGACTGAAAGATAATTACAGTTGTTGGAATTAAAGGAGCTCAAAAACCAGCCGGCTGACATTTAACAAATAAATTACCATATAGTGTGATATATCAACAGCGTAGGAAGTGATGTTGTGTGGATGACAGTAAGATTTCCTGGATTAGAGGATGATATTTCTGAGCTAGGTATTAAAGGATTACTGTGTGTTCATGACGCAGACCCTGTGTGCTTGCAGTGTGTGTGTGTGTGTGTGTGTATGTGTGTGCGCGCGCTGTATTCCAGGGAGAAAGAATGATCTGGGCCTTCAGAGAGGTAAGAAACAGCATGGCATGTTGGGGGTAGACTTAGTGGAGGAGAGGATGTACAGCAAGGAGGGCCTGCAAGAGAGGTGGTGAGAGATGAGGCTGAGTAGCTGTGGGCAGAGGTACCATTGTAAGTGATGGGGAGACAAAGGTTTTAACTGGGAAAGTACCAATCACATCAGCAGCACCGTGGAGGATGGTGCAGGGTTGAGAGATTCCAGAGGGAGGAAGGTCTACCTAGGAAGCCACCGTGACATGAAAATGATAAGGGCTGGGACTCCACTGATGTCAGAGGTGATGGAGAGCAGCAGATGGCTACCCAGCTGCTCATTGCTCTGACACAGAAAACTTGAGATTTTCACTCATATTAACTTATATGGATTTTTTTCTAGAAAAACATTTAAAACTTAAACAATAACAATTATGACCCAGAAGATTAGCAGAGAAGTCCAAAAGTTATACTCACAGAAGGGAAAAAAATTGGAAAAAGAAAGACATGATAACCATATCCTTGCTAATTAGCTTTTAGAACATGGTGAAAGGCTTCCTTTTACTCTATGTGTCAAATCTATCATGCTACAAGTTTTATGAAAGAATTCAAACCTATCTACCTCTTCAGTCTAGTTGAATTTATTAGAGATGAACTGAATTATCAATGTCAACATATTTCTTTTCATGTATGTGTGTGTGTGTGCGTGTGGTCGTTATAGATTTAATTCATCCTGCAGCTGTGTGCAGCAGCATTTGAAAAAAACCTTTATTGGGGAAGAGGGCAGTGAGCTTTGCACTGTAGGTAAGTTTTAATAAGCTGCCTGAAAGAGGAGTGGGGATAAAAGTTAGGTGGGTTTGAAAAGAAAATGCAAGTGTGGGATGTGGGGCCTGGAGCTACATGAGTGCTCTCTTGGTTGGTGTTTCCTGCATAAACTTCTGACAGAGAAGTCCCACCCATCCTCGGGAAGAAATTGAGAAGGAAGAGATAGAGCTCCATGTTACAGGACTTCAGCTGACCTGCCTGACACATAGTAGACCTGGAATCTGTGTTATTTCAATAAAATTTATGTAGAATTGTGGGAAGGATTTTGTGTATGTGTGTGTGTGAGGAAGATTGTCACTGAGCTAACATCTGTTGGCAATCTTCTTCTTTTTTTTCTTGAGGAAGATTGTCCCCAACATTTGTGCCAATCTTCCTCTATTTTGCATGTAGGATGCCACTGCAGCATGGCTTGATGAGTGGTGTGTAGGTCCATGCCTGGGATCCGAACCCACGAACGCTGGGCCACCAAATCGGAGGGTGCCAACCCAACCACTGTGCCACTGGGCCAACCCCTGTGGGAAAGATTTTGAGTCTTAGAAACAAATACAGGGGCTGGCCAGGTAATGTAGCAGTTAAGTGCGCGTGCTCTGCTTTGGTGGCCCAGGGTTCCTATAGAGTTTCCCCTAGCCTGGATTTTGGGAGTTGTAGCCCTATAGTGTGATTTATCATGTTCCTTTACTCTCTGTATTTTCTGTAAATTGGTAATTGGATCTAGAGGTTAGATCAGATCCAAGTTCAATTTTTTTTTTTATATGACTTCTTCATAGATGAAGTTGTGTTTTTTCCTTAGGAGACTCATAACTTCTGATGTGTTGTCTTATTATAATGTTAACAGCTGTTGGTGTGCAATGCCTAGATCTTCATATACATATTTTAGTTTTAAAAGTTTTGATGTAAAAACCAGTCAAATGGATTTTCTGAACAACCAAAGCTTGCTGAGAGACAATAGGTAAATGCCACCTGAGATTAACAGCAAAACACTTTTTAAAAAACTACGAATGCAAATAATTCCTAATGACCCCATCAAAGGTTTGTATCATTTATCCAAATTATATGCCATGGATTAGCCAGCACCTTGACAAGGAAACTTCTTTATGTGTGATATAAATCACCAATTGCTTCCTTATTTAAAAACTGGATGATGATCACAGTTCTGTGACTCCATAAATTTGAGTTTCTAATATTATGCAGAAGAACATAAAACCTGTTTATGCATTATAATGCAGCAATAATGTATCTTTTCGCAATCACTGGCATAACTAAATCTACTAACTTGCCTATAGCGTGCATAATGACAAGTTTGCAAAATGATCAGAATTTTAAATTTTAAATCACCTGCAGTTCAAATCCCTGCAGCAATTAAAGAGAAAACCACACGTATCAAACCAATAAATGCCTTTAACTGAGTAAGATGCAATTTACAGGGAGAGTGTTTTCATATGCCCTTTGCGGCTATTGCAAACTGGAGTCCAGTAGATATGCCTGCATATTAAAATAAGTTCTGATTGAAATGATTTGCGTTTGCCATCTTCTTTAAAATAAAGATTCATAGACATTCAACAAAAAATGTGATACTAGTTTGGGCTGCCCAGGTGGTTGTTTTCCCATGTTTTTGGCTACTTCTATGGAGGTAAGAAGAAAGTGAAGTGTTGAGATATTTATCTGGATCAGGAGTTGAAAAACTTTTTCTGTAAAAGACCAGATAGTAATATTTTAGGCTTTGTGGGTCCTTTGGGCTCTGTTACAACTACTCAACTATGCTATTGTAGCACAAAAGCAGCCTTAGACAACATGTAAGTGAACGACCATTCTTGTATTCCAATAAAACTTTATTTGCTTATTTAAGAAAATATTTTCTTTCTTCCTCTAAATAATCAAGGTTGGCCCCCTATGCTAATTAACTTCAACAAAAGAATAGCTTAATTCTCTACTTCATTTGATATGTGTAGACACGGGCTTTGTTACATTTTTAAAGCAAGTCCTTTGAGAAGGCCAGCCACCAGTCTGAGTTTATTAGGATTAATGAGGGATAAGAATGGATTGTCCTACGTAGAATAAAAGAAATCTGCCAGAAGGAGGTTCAATACTTCAAGGAGGCCTTGTGCAATTTTACTCGGTTTTGTAAAGCAACTACTTCAAAGTTGAAAACCAAAGAAAAGTTGAACACTGGAGAAAAGAGAGAGAGAGAGAGAAAGATTTTATTTGTCAGGGTAAGAAATCAATCATAAACTGTAACATTAAACATGAACTTTGTATTCCTGTTACTTCAAACAACAATAGCAACAAAAATCTCACAATTTATTCCAAGTTGACAACTCACTTTAAAGAAACTGTATAAATCGTTCCATTGTCTAAAATTAAAAATAAATATGTTCAATATATCTTACATTTGTTTACTATTAACTTTTGTCATAACACAGATTATTCAATTGTATAAAATAATCATTCCTTGCAAAGATGACCCCACAGCTGTAAGGATTTTAAAATACTACTTTTTTTTTTGGTGAGGAAGATCAGCCCTAAGCTAACATCCAATGCCAATCCTTCTCTTTTTGCTGAGGAAGACTGGGCCTGGGCTAACATCTGTGCCCATCATCCTCTACTTCATATGGGATGCCGCCACAGCATGGCTTGACAAGCAGCGCATTGGGTGCGCGCCCGGGATCTGAACCGGCGAACCCCGGGCCAAGGCAGTGGAGCAAGCGCACTTAACCGCTTGTGCCACCCGGCCGGCCCCTGGCATTCAGTTCTTAAACTATAGTTTTTGTGCTAGAAAAAAAAGCAATACAGATTACGTGGTGATGGACAACTGGTGCCTGTTAATTATATTTCCATATTCAGAGACAAACTTGAATTTGGATGTAAAAGTATTTTTATTTAATGATGAAACTGTAAATATGGAACATATCCTCAGTACTTGTTCTTGCTTGTGATCTTGTCGCAGCAATGCTTGTTTTGAGGGAATTTCTGGCTGCGCTCTGCTCATTTGTATAGTCTTAGATCTGATGACCTTTAAATTCGTGACCCAGTAAATAATCTTCCTCGGCTTTGGAAGAAAAAGAGATGGGTCAATAGAGTTTTAATTACAAAAATCCTGGCAGTGACCCCGCTAATAGAAGACAGATTCCACAATACGTGATACAGTGTAGTCATTCTCACATTTGTTTACGCTTGGTTCTGCCCTAGAATGTTACCAACTTAAGAAATATGACTTTTAGAGCACTATAATGAAGAATGGTTGTATACTCATTAAGTCTGGGAATGTTCTTGTGTGTATTTGTTTTTGTGGAAGCGCAGACATATTTGCAATTAAAGATACAGTGCAGCTTTTTGAAATTTGTAAAGTGTTTTCCGGAAAAACAGGTATTTGGTAATATTGATAGGACAGCTATCACTCCAATAGGCTTTCCAGGCTGGCCCCTTTGATAGGCTTTTTCAAATGAGTGTCTTTTTAGTGGAATATGTATATTAATTAGTTAATTATAAATTGTTTTAAATTGCTGCAAGCATATTATCTTGCAAGAATTTCAGGTTTAACTATTTTGTTATATAAAAGTGAATAAGTAAGTTTTGACCCTGTAAAGGGTTATCTATCCCCAATATGAGGAATTTCTGACATAGTATCAACAAATGCTTGCAGATCCAGATCAAGCCAACTACAAGCGGGGTAACAGAATTTTTTCATATGTTACAAATGGATGATTTTCAGTTAGAGGCTTTTAGTTGAGGATTATAGTGCCCGGCAAAGTGACTAAGTTAAAACACTTTGGAGAAAAATTCATCTCTGCGTTGCCATTTACTTTCTAGATATTCTGCAACAAATTTGGCCATGGGTGGGATTTCCTTTTAAATTTTAAGAGTTTTAAAGGAGTGTCTTGCTACACAAAAGGTATGCCAGGGCACAAGAAAACATTTTGGGGAAAGGAAGAATTATGAGAGATTTTTATCAAATAATAAAGAACGAGGAGGAAGGCATGATATTGTGGTTTGGAGAAATGGCTGGCTCTGGTAGGTAAAAACCTCTCATGTTCCCTTTGGAAAATTGTTCCTGATGAATTTTTTTCCGTAGAATAGTTAGGTTGTAAGTAACTCTCTGGGTAATTAGGCTGTGTCTGCATAGTCAGTTTGGAAATTTTGATAAAACTTAATATGTAAATTTATTTACACATGTTTTAGTTTTTAAAAACTCTTTATTGTAGTACATAGAGAAAAGTGCACATACTCTGAATGTATACATCTTGATCAATTTTCCCAATTTTCACTGTAGTATCCAACCCCCAGATCAAGAAACGTAACATTACCAGCATCTGTCTTTGTTTCTTTCCAGATACTTTTCCCACTCCTAAGGTAACCACTAACTTTATTTCTCAATTATAGATTTTGATTTTTTTAACTTTATATAAATTGAATCATAAAGAATGTATTCTTTTCTGGCTTCTTTAGCTTGACATTATATTTCTTAGATTCATTTATACTATTATAAGTAATTTTAGATTGTTCATTTTCATTGCTTCATGTATTTTATTATGTGAATATACCACAATTTATTTATTCATTCTACAATTTATTGTCCTGTTCCAGTTTTAATGATTATGAATAGTGCTGCTATTAGATTTTTTTTTGTGGGTAAATATGAACATGCATTTTTTTGCATAGTTTTTTGGTGAATATGTCTATGCATTTCTATTGTATACATTTTTGCCTTTAAAAAATATATATTTATCATAGTTACATAAAAGTACTTGTCAACTCCAATACTGAAATCATCTGTGGGTCTGAACCTATTGTTTTATTTTTTCCTCTTGATTATTGGTCATATTTTCCTGGATCTTAAATGTCTAGTAATTTTTGACTTTATGCTGTACACTATAATTAAAAGAACCCTAAAAGCTTCAGATGACTTTGTCTTTCACCAAAGCACGGGAAGATAGATGCGACCATCACTTTAATCCAATCAGAGATTGAACTGGGCTAGGGCTGGGTGGATTGCAGTGTCAGTAAAATTCAGTCAATGTCTTGCTTGCTCCTGTTCTTTGAATGTGGTGCTATGGTATTTTGATTGAATGCATATCATCTATTGTTCTCGTTAGTCAGTCCTAAAAGACTGCAAGAGATCCAGCTCTGTGCTGTGAAAGTTCCCCCGTCCAGCTCTCAAGCCACCTTCCCCAGGCAACTTCAAGAAATGGCAAAATTCTTAAGGGAGAGACTGATCACGTGATTGGGGAAGTTCTGTCACCTGGCATGTGTGTTCCCCGTGAAACTGCAGGAAATCTCATTCTGCCTTTTAGGAGCTTAGGCCTAGCCCCACAACCTCCTGCAAAGCCTCAGAACTCAACAACATTCCATGAGGTAAAACAGCAGTGTATTCGTGACTTCTCCTTTCCAATTGGTCCTCCAGCACTATACAACTGCTAAGTGCTTTTCTGGTTTTGCTTTTGCGTGGTAGTAATCTCTGATCGGGTCCTACCCTATCCTCAGCCTAGGCCTAGAACCAGCAAATGCCTGACTATCACCAGATACCCTTATAATATTGGTGCCTCCCGGGAATTTTAGTTGGTTTACTTTTTGTTGTTTCCACAGCTCTCTGATGCCTTTGTGTACGTATTATTTTTAAATATATCTCTCTTTTTCTACTTTTGCAGTAGAAACATCGGCCTCTCACAACCTACTACACCTTATCAGAAGCAGAGGTCAAGTAAATTAATTTTAATTCTATGTTGCCTTATATAATTCTTTATATTTTACAAAGTAAATACAATATCTCAATTTGTATTCTCACAGCAATTCTACAAAGTAAGCAAGATGTGCATCAATCTTTCTATTTTATGGATTAGGGAACTAGGATCCAATAAATTAAATCTCTTGCAAAAGATCACTCTGAAGGGGCAGAGAACGGCCTTGTGTCTTTTAGTACCCTAAAGTCCAGTATTATTTGCTGTATACAACTATTTTTAACAAATAAATCCAAATACAGTCGGAAATACTTTGGCAGATATGTATATATTAATTAGAGGCTTAAGATCAGCAAGACAATTTTATATGTCTTGTTTTTTAATTTGATACTAGTAAAAATTCCTCTGGAGGGGCTGGCCCAGTGGTGTAGTGGTTGAGTTCACGTGCTCTGCTTCGGTGGCCCAGGGTTCGCAGGTTCAGATCCCAGATGCGGACCTACACACCACTCATCAAGCCACGCTGTGGAGCCGTCCCACATATAAAATTAAAATAGAGGAAGATTGGCATGGATGTTAGCTCAGGGCCAATCTTCCTCACCAAAAAAAAAAAAAACCCTCTAGAAAGTCACATACATAATGAGGTTTACAGGATGCTAAAAAACTATAACCCTGTCCCCAAATATTCATCCTGCTCTACTACCATGGGTCATGTCTGGAATGTCATCATTCTGACTTTATATCTTTGGGTTAAGAGAAGTCTTCCTGAGAATCCTTGTCAAACACAGATATTCCTGGAAAAACAGAGCCTGTGTTTTGTGTCGTAATGGGAATGAAATTTCTAGAGGATGGGAACAAAATGCCAGAGTGGTAAAGTGCACAAAAGCAAAAAGAGTAGATAACATACGAATTTCACCATGGTGTAGAAAGTCAACACAAGTGCAGATAAACTGCAAACAGCAGAAGGCTCAGAGACGACCAGTATGGTGAGGGGTCAGTTAAGCATAAAATTGTAGATATTGTAGATGGAAAACCTGGTCGATAGGTTGAAAAATCATCTGGTTCAAGGGGGCAAACCAACAGCCTGAGAGCCAGATGCTGCAGATGTGTCTGTGCTCTCAGGAGGATGACTTTTAGATTGAATATGAACGCCATTAGAGGGGCAGTAGTTCTGAGTTCAACACAGTCCCCAAATCTTCCTGTTATCTTTTGTTCCTTGATGCTTTCTCTCTGCCTCTTGAAAGCGTTTGAGCTTAAAACCCGTGGCTAGTTAAATCATTTTATTTTATAGATGAGATCCTGAGCCCAGAAAGTGGCACATCCAGCTTAATGAAACATATCCTTCTTGTCGTTATTCTCAGAAAACACTACCTCAAATTAGGTCATAACCTATTAATCATTGGTTCACCTAGTGGTTATTCCACTGCACAACATCCTCTTTTTTTTATGCTTTTCTTTCCACTAGACTGCCTCTTCCTTCCCCCACTCATAAAAGAACAGACATTTTAGCTTCAGATGATTGATCTAAGGCCAATGGGTAGAAAATATGAAGCAGATTTCAACCTAACTATAATGATTAACTTTCAGTTAATCAGTTTCCTTAAATTTCGGTCGTCCCCAAAAGGAACAGTGGTTTTAAAATAACACACGGTCTGTCATTGGAAGTGTTCAAGCTGAAGTTAGGAATACTCAAGAAGGAATTCCTACATTTGATGGAAGGTTGACTTTGAGATCTCTAAATTTCCTTCTAATTTAAGAAACATATATAAATCCTGATCTGTGTCTGTAGCATCTATAAATTTAGCATCTGTATTGGTAGCTGTATTCATATCTACATCTGAGACCATCTCCACTTCCAGAACTATACCTATACTGCTCTAACTCTGTCTATCTCTATCTATATGTGTCGCAAAACATGTAACTTTCTTGTGCATTCACATATTTGTTTAATATAAGTATTTATCCAGTATTTGTTATGAGCAATGAAGTATTTTAGGTGCTATTGAGGATATAACAGCAGACCAGAATGTGATTGTTGCCAGAAATAGCCGTGTCCAGTAAGTTTTGTAGGATTAAAAGACAAAGGTTTGGAATGAACTAAAAATGAAAGAGGTTGAGGATTCTATTACATAGCTTTGATTTTTTTTTTTTTTTGGTGAGGAAGATTAGTCCTGAGCTAACATTTGTTGCCAATCCTCCTCTTTTTTCTTTCTTTTTTTTGTGAGGAGATAAGCTCTGTGCTAAAATCCTCCAATCCTTCTCTTTTTTTGCTGAGGAAGACAGGCCCTGGGCTAACATCTGTGCCCTTCTTCCTCCACTTTATATGGGATGCCGCCACAGCGTGGCTTGCCAAGCAGTGTGTCGGTGCATGCCGGGGATCTGAACCTGCAGCAGCGGAGCGCGTGCACTTAACTGCTTGTGCCACCGGGCTGGCCCCTAAAATCCTCCTCTTTTTTTGCTGAGGAAGATTGGCCCTGGGCTAACATCCGTGCCCATCTTGCTCTACTTTACGTGTAGGACACCTGGAGCACGGCTCCATACATGGTGCACAGCTCCAAGCCCAGGACCCAAACCTGTGAACCCTGGGCTGCTGAAGCAGAGTGAGCGAACTTCACCACCACGCCACTGGGCTGGCCCCAAAAGTTAAAGTGGTTGAGGATTCTAATACATATCTTTGATTTAACCAGTGAATTGATGAGACATCCCCATGGAATATTTTCTAGGGTTTAGATCTCTATCCAAAGGAGTCAGAGGCCTTATATTCCAGGAGGTTGTGATAATGTAAGTAAAATATTGCTGGGTGGGGCGGCCCCATGGCTTAGCGGTTAAGTGCGTGCACTCCACTGCTGGCGCCCAGGGTTCGGATCCCGGGCGCGCGCCAACGCACTGCTTGTCAGGCCACGCTGAGGCCACGTCCCACATACAGCAGCTAGCAGGGTGTGCAACTATAACATACAACTATTTACAGGGGCTTTGGGGAGAAAAAGGGAAAAAAAAAAAAAGAAAAAGAAGGAGGATTGGCGATAGATGTTAGTTCAGGGCCAGTCTTCTTCAGCAAAAAGAGGAGGATTGGCATGGATGTTAGCTCAGGGCTGATCTTCCTCACAAAAAAAAAAAAAAAGAAAAAAAATGTTGCTGGGTCTGGCAGAGGTTATAACCATAGAATTGGATGAGAAAGAAGCCTTTTTTCAAGAGATTTTGTATCTACTTAAGTAAAGGACTCTAAAGACTGGTGATTAAAGATTTTGTTTTCATTCTCTCTCTCTTTTTTCCTTTTCCTTGTGAAATAGAGAAACAGAACAGTTTTTGTTCCTTTGTAAAATTCTCAACTAATGAAATGTTTGGCGATCCATAAGGCTAGACAATATGGCGAGGCTAATCGAGTTTTTAGAAAATCTCATTTCTTTAAATAAAATGTGCAAACACATGCGGTGGTTTGCAAACTTTCTATGATTTGGAAGCAATTACTTACTTGGCTTCAAATTTCAATAGTTTGTTTTCCTACAACTGATGCGGCAGATTGGAATGAAGAAAGGAAAAGTAGAAAGGGATGGTATTAATTCTCTAGTGTGAAACCTTCAGCAACTCAAAGGTCGTGGAATATAGTACAAAGTTCTGAACTGTTTGACTAATTTCTTAAAGGGAAAGTATCTTATAGGGAAAGAAAACAAACGTTGCCTCATGAGACAGCCATTCCTTTTCCAAATAGCTGTAAATATTAGCAAACATCTTTCTAGCATCTTGCTATATGTAGGACCATTAGATTGTAATAAATATTTCTATGAAGTAGACTTGAGTTGGTGTTGTATGTAAGAATCCATTGCCAAATCCAAGGTCATGAATATTTATCCCTGTGTTTTCTTTTAAGAATTTTATAATTATAGCTCTTACATTTAGGTTTGATTTTGAGTTAATTTTTATTTATTTATATATTTATTTACTTATGTGACATTGTTTTATAACACATAAATTTCAGGTGTACATCATTGTATTTTGACTTCTGTATACATTACATCATGTTTACCACCAAAAGTCTACTTGCCATTCATCACTGTACAAAGGTCCCCCTTTACCCTTGCACCCTCCTCATACCCCTCTTCCCCTCTGGTAACCACCAATCTGTTATCAGTATCTATGTGTTTGTTTGTTGCTGAGTTGATTTTTATTTATGGTGTGAGGTAGGGGTCCAACTTCATTCTTTTGCATATGATATCCAGTTGTGTTTTACTACTTAGTATCTCATAGGGAAAGAAAACTAACTTGTTGCTTCGTAAGAAAGCCATTCCTTTTCTAAATAGCTATAATTCTTAGCAAATTTCTTCCTAACATCATACTATACGTTAGACTTTTATATCATGATAAACTTCTAAGAAGTATGTTTGAGACATAAATGTTGAAATTTGAACTTGCCTTCTATTGAGTGAGATGCTAGTACATTTCAGGATGTGTAAAGTTAATATTTAATAATTGTTTATTAAAGGAGGATTGTTGGTGAGGCAAAGTGTATTGAGATAGTCATTGTGCACTTCCCTAATGATAACAATGTTGAGTTTTTATTCATGTGCTTATTTGTCATTCGTACATTTTTGATGAAGTGTCTGTTAAAACTTTTTGCCCAATTTTTTATTTGGTGGTTTGTTTTCCTGCTGAGTTTTGAGAATTCATCATATAGTCTAGATATAAGTTCTTTATCAGGTATATGCTTTGTAAATATTTTTTCCTAGTTTGTGGCTGGTCTTTTTATTCTCTTATTGGTACTACTCAGGGAGTAGAAGTTTTTAATTTTGATGTGACCAAATTTGACAATTTGGTTTTTTTGGTGTGGTGTCTAAGAAATTTTTGCCTAGCTTAAGGTCACAAAGACTTTCTCTTATGTTTCTTCTAAGAATTTTATAGTTTTATAGTTTATATATTTTACATTTAGGTCTAGATCCATTTTGAGTTAATCTTTATATGTGATAGAAGGTATTGATCAAAGTTATTTTATTGCATATTTATATTCCAATTGTTCTGGCACCATTTGTTGAAAAGACTATTCTTTCTCCACGGTATTGTCTTTGCACTTTTCTCAAAAAGTAGTTGTTTATATAGGAACCTATTTTTGGATTTTATTCTGTTCCATTGATCTACTTATCTACCTTGATGCCAATAATACAATGCCTTGATAACTATAGCTTCTAATAAGTCATGCAATTAGGTGGTGTAAATCCTCCAATTTTGTTCTTCTTTTTCAAAGTTGTTTTGATTATTCAAAGTCCTTTAAATTTCCATATAAACTTTTTCATCAGCTTGTAAATTTCTGCCAAAAAAGCCTACTGGGATTTTTTTCAGGTTACGTTGAATCTATAACTCTATTTGGGGATAATTCAAATCTTAAAAATGTTGAATCTTTCAGCCCATAAAATAGTACATTTCTCCTGTTATTTAAATTGTCTTTAATCTCTCTCAGCAGTGTTTTTTAGTGTTGAGTGTATGGTATTCATCCCTAGGTATTTCATATTTTTGATGCTATTGTTAATGGTATTGCTTGTTAAATTTCCAACTGTTCATCATTAGTCTGTAGAAATAAAGTTGATTTTTCTATATTGTTCTTGTATCCTGCAACCTTGCTAAAGTCATCTATTAGTTCTAGTAGCTGTTTGCGAATTCCAATGAGTTTTCTACATAGACAATTTTGTCATTTGTGAATAAAGGCAGTTACACTTTTTCCTTTCCAATCTGAATGCATTTTGTTTCTGTTTCTTGCATTATTGGACTGGCTAGAACCTCTAGTTCAATGATGAATAGAAATGGTAAGAACAGATAATCTGGTATAATTTTCTTTGTGTTTCTTGGGGTTGGTGTTTGCTGAACTTGAATCTGCGGTTTTATAATTTTAATCAAATATGGAAATATTTTGCCACTATTTCTTCAAATACTTTTTGTTTCCCCCTTTTCTCTCTTCTCCTCAAAGGACTCCATGAAACATATAATAGGCTTTTTGATGTTGTCCCACAGTTTACTGATGCTTTTTCACTTAATTTTTTTCTTTTTGAATTTTATTTTCAATAGTTTCTGCTTCTTTTTCTTCAAGTTTGTTGATATTTTCTTCTACAACGTCTAGTCTGTTGTTAATCCCATTCCGTGTATTTAAAAACATTTCTCCCCCTACTAAGGCAGCACCCTTCTGAGTATTCTATCCAACGCCTTGGAATTAGGATGTTTTCCAGCATGGCTTGTAGGAACAGGAACTATTTCTGTCTCTGTGTGAGAGCCTGGCACTGTTCCCTCTAATTCTTCTACTGGTTTTTTCCCTCTTCTTGGGTGGTTTGTGCTGTCCTGATCAATACTCTGCTGAATACTCAAGGGAGTTCTCAACAGATCTCCATAATCCTCTCTCTGTACAGTACCGGGGCCTATATGCAAAAGATACATCTTGTAGAAGATACACACTTTATAAAGCAGGGATGGGCAAATGTTTTCTGTAAAGGGCCAGATGGAAAATATTTTAGGTTTTGCAGGCAATATGGTTTACGTTGCAACTATTCAACTCTGACATTATAGCTTGAAAGCATTTACAATATGTAAATGAATGGGCGTGGCTATGTTCCAATAAAACTTTATATACAAAAGCAGGTGGCAGGCCAGATTTGGCTTATGGGCCCTGGTTTATTGACTCCTGTGACTATTTTTTTGGATTTGGTTTTGTTTTGTCTTTGTAGTTACTATCTCCTGGATAGGATTTAAAACAAAAGCCTTATTCCAAATTCAAAGCAGAAAGAAGAGAATACTGTTGTTGAAAATTTTCACATTGGTGTACTCTGAGACTTGGATTCATTATTTTTGCTTCTGTTTCTCAAATGCTAAGTAGTGAATTGTTTAACGCTGACATTTAAGCTAATTGCTCTTTAATGTACATTTGACATATGAGGCAACATATTGCAATCTAAAAATAATTAAGATAAATCATTTGCTTATATTGCTGTAGAAAAGACAAACCATTTTTCATCTCCCTCCCTCACAGTGTCTGAACCAGGGTGTGTTGCAGTCAAGATAGAGAATTGGTACTTGCCACTCAGGCTGCACCTCAGAGTCTCTCACTGTAACCAGGAGATGTATATGGGGCAGCAGCAGCAGCTCCCAGGATGCTCTCTCTGTCATTAGACAACCTCCCCAGATGGGGCTGCATTCCAGGGTTTGTGCTTCTGAATTCCTCTGGAGCACTTTGGCAGGCAGCCAGTGTGCTGTGAAGGATTAGATTCTGTTTCCCTCCCTCCCATATAAACCCCCAGAGGATTTCCCTCTTAAAGTTTTAAAAGGCTGGCTCCAACGAGCAGGTCTAACAAGTGAGTCCATTTGTGAGTTTAATACCTTGGGAATTATGCTATACAAATAGGTCATAGTTGAATAATTAGTATGTGCAAACTGACTTTTCTCTTTGAAGGAGGGTAGTGGGAAACTCTCATAGTTTTTTAGAGGGGGATTATCCCACCATATACCAACTGTCACAAGGGCACAATACTTTTTGAGTAGAATGGGTCATTTGTTTCTCTGGGCACTTCCTTTTTAGTTATAAAGTTAGCTGATCATATTTCAAAAGCCTGTTGTATGTTCTTTTTTGTGTGTGTGTGTGACAAAGATTAACCCTGAGCTAACATCCATGCCAGTCCTCCTCTTTTTGCTGAGGAAGATTGGCCCTGGGCTAACATCCATGCCCATCTTCTTCTGCTTTATATGGGACGCCGCCACAGCATGGCTTGATAAGCGATGCATGTGTCTGTGTCCAGGATCTGAACCTGTGAACCCCGGGCCACCGAAGCGGAGCATGTGAACTTAACCGATACGCCACCAGGCCAGCCCCCATAATGTATGTTCTTTAAAGGAACCGCTTTCTCCATTTGTGCTAAGCAAGTAAAGGTTTTCAACTTTATTCTGTGTGATTGATTACATGTTATGAAATCAAAAGGCTATCAGTTATCTCTCTACACAGGCGATTTGTTAGTTCTTTGTAAATACAGATTTTTGGCAAGATTTAATAAAATGTATGTGCCATTTTTCTATATTATAATTTTTTTGAAAAGAAATCAATTCTATGAACAGATTTATCCCAATGAGTTAATTAAATATTTATTTTACACATATTATGTATAATGTGTCTTTGCTACAAAGTAAGCTTTATGGTAGCTAGGACGATGTGTGTCTTTTTCATCACTGGATCCCTAATGGCTAGAGGTACCCAACACGGAGTTTATATCATTAAATATTTGTGCAGTAAATAAATATAACTGACCTTGCTGGGTAGGGTGACTGAACGAAAAAAGGTGGATACGTTTACAGAAAATGGTAACTTTATTTTTAGTGTTTAAAGGTGGAGGTCTTCTCTGTTGAGTAGAGCTTAGCTATGCAGTATAATCTGTATGACAATTTACAGAGAACATCAGAGAAACTGTTACCCAACCAAGTGGGCTTGCCTCCTGGTGAGTTAAATAAGACTCTACACCAGTGGAAGTTGTCTTACAAAATAAAGTGTATTTGCAGCAAATAGGAGGCCATGAGGAATCATTTTCAAAGTCATAGCATCCTCGAACAAAGGGAAGCAGGAACTTTTATTTCGGTTGGGGAATGAATATTCAAAAGGGAGAGGCGGGAACTCACTTGCAGGGGCTCAGTTGGAAAACATGCTGCCCCATACACAGCAGGTTACGGTAATGAGACCTAAGCTCCTCCTGGAGAGATCTTAGCATTCAAGGTAAGGCAAAAGTCATGGGCATAGCTCTTGTGGTGAGGCTTGTCAGTTTCAGGATGGTTGGTGGTTACATGTCCTTAACGTACAAAAGGAAAAAACTTGGAGAAACAGTTAATGGCTTCCAAACCCACCCTTGAGTTCCTCGAGGCGCCTAGTTGGTGACAAAACTTCCATGAATAACTTGGAGAAAATTACTTATAATAATTGGACCTTGGTGGAGGAGGAAGTGTGTGTGAGTGAATAAGACTGAAGACCCTCCTTTAGTTCTACATGCTTGTTCTTGCTCTCGCTCTTTTCTAAAAATGTCAAGACTCCTAGCTCAAAATACTAATTAGCATTTTGTTTGAAAAGTATTCATGTGTATTAAATAAATAAGTCCCTGACTAAGGAATCACTAGAACATAAGAAGTTCAAGCAGAACCAGCATTATGCTTGTGCCACACAGTAACTTCGTAACAGATTTACAGACTAATCAGTGTAATCAAATTTTAGGTGAGGAATTTAGCAAACTTTATTCTCATGAATTGGGAGCAGTCGTTTAGAAGAAACTGGATCAGGTCTCAATTTCTGAATGCTTGCAAGTTTCAATCCTTTTTGATGCTACTGTTACTAGTTTCCATCTTTATTGAATTGTGGTTAGAAATTGTAGTTTGCATTGTAATGTTTCTTTGCAATTTGTCGTCTGGATACATTTCGTCTGCCTCTGCAAAGTGGCTTTCTATCCACCTCCTGTTTCACCTTATCTTTGATGTTATTGGATCCTGGTTTGGGGCCGGGATCTCAGACCTTGAAAAGACGTGAAAGCCAAAGTTCAAGGCTGCCTGAAACTGGTTGACACGCCCAGGTCAACTGTTGGCTCAATTGCTCATTTACCTCCTAGGACTCTGTTTTAACTGCATTTCTGATCTTAGGAATTTCTTTTCTTTTTTTTTTCTTTTTCCCAAGCTCAACCATTCTTTCTTAAGGGTAGTGCTAATATTTCATCTAGTACTCTTATGTGTTTCATAATGGAACATTTAGATCTCTTGCTACAATATATATATATTTTTTGAGGAAGATTGGCCCTGAGCTGACATCTGTTGCTTATCTTCCTCTTTTTTTGCCTTTTTTCTCCCCAAAGCCTCAGTACATAGTTGTATATCCTAGTTGTATTGCTGTAATATTTTGAGATATGCAAGTCTTCTCCCAAGGTTCTTTCTCCCTATGTCTTTAGGGCAGGGAGGGAGGGGAAAAAAATCGAGAAAGTGCGTCATAAGCACTCAATTTTGGTCGTGTATTCAATTGGTACAAGATTTGATGGTGGTAGAGGTTGATACTTCGGGAAGCTGGAAGATAAGAATTTAGTTCAGAAAATGTGATAAATTTTTAAACTGGTAAAAACCTCTTGATTTGTGTTCTAGTGGTCAGCCATTTCCTTTGCAAAATGGGAGTTAGGATAGACTAGCCAGATCCTAACTTTGTTTTCAATGTTTAAAATTAGCAAAGTGACATTTTTAAAATCACCTCAAAATTCCATTGAATTTTATCTCCTTTACTCATTTTTAAAATGAATAAATTAAAGTATTTGTTTATTATAAAAGAGTTATAAATGCTCCCTTTTTTATTCATGTGAAATAATATAGTCTATTACTATGATTTAACATTTTACTTAAAGCCATTATCTTGCATTGTCTATAAAAAGATGTTCTTGTCTTCCAGAAATGGTGGTGGCATAACCTGAGCTGAAGTTGAACCATCATCACTGTATCCCAAGCTGTATTGGTGGTAGTATACTTTATGCGTATTAATATATTTATACTCCTCATCTAAAAATTTTTATACGCTTTTTCCAGTGTGTGTGTGTACCTATTTTCCAAGTTGATACATAAATAATAAACAAGGACCATACAAACACAATCATAGAGCAATGGAATATCTTAGGAATTTAAGTAAAAATAACTTTTTTTTTGCTACTTTTTTCTACTGAAGGTGTAAGTGGCAGATACTGGAAGACCCACATAAAAAGAATTAATATACCCAATTTTTAGCAACTCAGCAACCACCGCTCCTATACAATACAGATATTCCACTCACAGTTCTAGTGGCTTAGATTCCGTTACTTAGTTGTTATATAGTTGTTATTCCTACGAGAGAGTCAGTCATGAAATTTCTGTTTCCATCACACTTTAACTCAGAATTTCATGCTGTTTTATGAAACCTACAAGCTTTTATTATATTTTGTTTTACCTCCTTTTTCCTGATTGTTTACCTTCGTGGGAGTGTAAAGCTTCTTAACTTATGATCACGTAATCAAGTTCATCTTAAGTCTGAGGCAGGTAACAAGTTGCCAACAATATTATTTGTAAGATCTTTATAGAAATGATCTAACCAATACCTTTATTATAGCATTAAAAAAAAATCACATAGATTAAGAATACAGGCACTGGAGTTTGAGAGGACAGCCCTGGACTGGCTTCCTAGATATCACTTACTAGCTTGAACCGTATGAAACTATAGGTAAAAAATGGTTGAATATTGTCAGTTACGTACAGTTCTACCTAATACTATGTATGTAATGCTGGGCATTTTCTTAACCTCATGAGCTTCAGTTTCATCAGCTGAAAAACGAAGATATTGTCCTACTCAGAGGATAGCTATCAGGCATAAATGAGGTATTATATTTTAAACCATAAAGCATCATAAATATAGGTTGTAATCATGAAGCGTCTGGTAGAGTATTATGGATTCTAACTTGAATTTCACTTTAATCCCTATGATTTTAGTTTTATCTGGAAATTAGGTTTGTATGGATTGGGAGATAAAGAAATGTGAGAATAGGATCACCCGCCCCCCCCCCCCCCCCACACAAACACACACACGATCTAGGGAAATGAAAAAGTCACTTCTTTGGAAAGAAAAAATTAATAGCATCTGGTGAGATTTTAAAATAAACTTTAGAAGTGATTGGGCTGCTCATTTAGACAATTGGCTCTCTTCATTATCATGATCACATCCTCGCCTCATCATCATTCACAGATAAAAATGATAAAATAGACTCCCACAGAAATGGTGTAAATTCTTGACCTGGTGGGATAAAGGAAGTTTCTAAACTGTGTACAAAGGAGTGACAGTGTTTTCTAGAACTCACTTATAGGGGTTGTTGCTACAGAGGCCTTGCTTCCCTCCGTGAGAGGAGGTCTCTGCCTAACACCTGGCAACAGTCTCTGGCAAAACTATTCACACTCGCAGGATCTGAAATGCCTATGGATGCGTAGTAAGATATTTTTAATATTATTATAAAGAACTAAGGCAAAGTAGAAATTTCATTAAATGCAGGTGGGTTAGTGTTTGAAAAAAAAAAAAAAACTACACATACACACAGCAACACTATTCATTTCCAAACTTACCAAGATGAAGCAAGCTATAATCTGTTCGGCAAATGTATTGAACTCCACGTATTTCAAAAACATTAGCAAGTCTGAAACAATACCTCTGTGTTAAACCAAAAGATGTGTGTCAGGAAAGCAGGCAAGCATCTGCCCCTAACAGGGCTGGGGGGAAAAGACACAAGTGCACAGAAGCTGATGGGATTGTTTACAAAGTCTTGGACTGACTTAGAGAGGGCATCTCGGCCGACGTAGAGAAGGGCCAGGTGAGTGGAATGACAGCAGACCATGAAAGGTGCAGGCTGTCGTGATGGAAGCCAGCTGGCGCCCTCAGTGTGGAAGGAGCTAGAGCTGCTCATGCGCATGGTGTTTTAAATTGTGATGTCACAGCTGGCTTGGGCATCACAAATTCCCAATTTCATTCCTTTTATGAACCATGGCTCAGTGATTGGTACCCAGCCAGAGGAACTCAAAATAGAAAGTGTTTTGCTGCCTGTGACACTTCTTAAGAAGACCACAGAAAGCACAATTTTATGCATCCCCTAGTCAATGCATTGTCTACTAATACACTTCACATGAATTAGAAAAAATTCAAATAGCTTTCAGAACAGAGATCTGAGAGTCTTGAATATGTCAGATCAACATTTCTAATATTTTCATGCCAAACAAAGACTATAATTAGAGCACAAATTACATTGAGGGTAGAAACAGTATTCGGTTATTTCAACTTGTTTGTATATGTCATTGTATATATGTATATATGTGTATATACATATACAACGGAGTATTGATTAAGTACACAGAATTTTATTTCGTCCCTGTGATATGATCAGTAGCATCTTGAATGTCTCTTGTCCTTCAAACAAAGATTTTATTAAAATAAAAAAAAAAGACAAACAGAAGAGAAATGGTACAATAAACGTGAAATGGGTTTATGGCTTGTTTATCCTTAACCTAAATGTAGCATAGGTGAGAAATAGCACTTGGAGTCAGAAAGAACTGGGTTTGAATTCTAGCACTTCCATTTTGTAATAATAATGAAAACAACATTGAGTTAACATTTACTGAATGCTTACTGTGTGTAAGGCGCAATGTATAGGGCATTATCTATTGTCATTATCTATTATCTGTAGAATATTATCTATAATTCTTATAGCAATCCTATGATTAGATGGTTAGAAAATGTGTCTGCTCTCACAGCCACAACTTTCAGCTCCTCAAAGATTTCCCACTTTGTATCTCTGGGTCCCATCACTCTCCCAATTTCCAACCCTACATCTCTCCTTGGCTGACAGGTGCCCCACCGTTATGTCAAACACAACATGTCAAACATAGACGTTATCAACTCCCCTTCCCCTACCACATTCTCCTGTGCGTCCAACTTCCTTATTTCTATGAATTGTGCCTTATTTTTATGAAATGTTACCCATCCTCTAGATAGGATTTCTTCCTTTCTCTTTCCCTACATATTCAGGCACCAAGTTTGCCATATCTCTTTTCATTTTGATCCTCTTTTTAATTCCTACTGCTCTCAGGCTTAACAACCACTGGCCTTACTAGTCTCTTTATATTCTTGGCCATGAACATCAGCTAAATCCTTCATTTTGCCTGGAAATAATACTACATCTAGTTCATTCACTTCCCCCTTCTAATTTCATACTTTCTCTCTTCTCAAACCTCCAGCACCTCCATCCCTAGCCTTACACCTACCTGATGACCTTGCTTCTCACACCATTGGGAAAACAGGACAGTCACAGGGGACTTCACTAGTTTCCAGCCTATGTCACTCCACTGACCATCTGTACAGTATATCTGCATATTCTACTCTGCATCCTATCTGAAATAAATTGAGTAGCTCCGGTGGTAGGTAGAGTACCCCCACTAAAGATACCTATTCCTTAATCCCCAGAACCTGGGAATATGTTATGTTATATGGCAAAAAGTGATTTTACAGATGTAATTAAGGTTACAGATCTTAAAATAGGGAGAGTATCCTGGACCACCCAGGTGGGCTCAGTCTAATCACATGAGCCCTTAAAAGCAAAACACTTTCTCTGCCTGAGAGCAGGAGAGATGTGGCAGAAGGAGAAGTTGGTGAGATTGGATGCCTGAGAAGGACTTCATGTGCTGCTGCTGGTTAACCTGGAGGGGCAATGTGACAAGGAATGTGGGTGACCTTAAGGAACTGAGCGAGTCTTCTGGCTGTCAGCCAGCAAAGAATTTGGGACCTTAGTCCTACAACCACAAGGAACTTAATTCTACCAGCAACCTGAATGAGCTTGGAAGTGGATTCTCCCCGACAGTGTCCATATGAGAGCCCAGGCTGGCCAACACCTTGATTTTGGCTTTGTGATACCCTGAGCAGAGGAATCAGCCAAATCCTCTCAATTCCCACACTCTGACCTACAGAAACCTTGAGATGATCAATTTGTGTTGTTTCAAGCTGCAAGCTTGTAGTAATTTGTTATGATAGCTGTAGAAAACTAACACAGATCCCATTTCTGTTTACTTACTCAAGGACGTTGAGCCTCAGTAATTTTCCTCTTTTCTCTTCAGCATCATCAGCTTTTCCGCTCTATTAGATCATTCTCATCAGCATATGAAATGACATTATTTCTTCCATCTTAAAACAAACAAATCTCTCTTGACTCTACTTTCCTCTCCAACAACTGCTTTATTCCCCTATATTCCCTATTCCTTCCTATATATGTTCCCTATCTCTCTTTGAGTTAAACTCCTTGAAAGTTGTCAGTGCTTGTGTCTGTACTTCCCGTCTCTCCATTTTTCTCTTCCCACTAAAATCAGGCTTTTGCCCTCCACTGGTTCAATTAAAATTTACTTGAAAGAGTCATCAAGGACCTTCACATTGCTAAATCCAAACATTCAATTCTCAGTTCTCTTCTTACCAGCATCTGACACAATAACTCCCTCTATTTTCTTTGAAACACCTTTTCATTCATCTTCCAGAACCCTGCAATTTGATTTTCTTTCTAACTCACTGCTTCTTTATCTCAATTTCCTTGTTTGGTCTGTCCTCATTTTCTTGGGTTCTTAACATTGCATTATCACAAGACTTAGTCCTTAGACCTCTTCTTTAACTACGCTCACTCCTTTGATGGTCTTAGCTAGCATTTAAATATCACCTATATGGTCAATTCCCAAATTTATTTCTCTAGCCTGGATCTCCACTCTGAAGTTCAGTCTTGCCTATCTAAATACTCACTCAATTTCTACACTTGAGTGTCTACTAGTCATCTTAAGTGTAGTAAGTCCCAAACTCAACTCCTATTTTTCTCTCTTAGACTTGCTCCTCACAGTCGTTTCCATCTCAGTGAATTGTAATTCAATCCTTGTGCAGGAAAAAATAACCTTGGAATTTTCTGCTTAAGGAATCTCTTGTGATTAGCTTCCATCTTTTCGGCCCATCTTTTACTTTAACCATTGTACCTGCAACCAGCTTTGTACAAGTTCTCTGCATATATTTGGCCTCACTGCACTGCACATATCTCATTTTCTTCTCTGATGCTTTTCTGACACCAGAGCCCGGGCTATTTGCACTCATGTATGCCTAACTAGGAAGCGGAAGGAAGTTAATACTCCATGGGGCAACATATGCCCTGTGGGAGATGGGAATCACCGGTTAAAGATCAGCTTTTTGTCCCTCAGGTGCAATACTCATGGCTCCTCCAAGGATCTCAGCTGTTGAGGCCCAACTGCCATCAGTTGTAACCAGCTGGATACTGCAACGCTGTGTTAGCTTTCCTCTTTTCCCTGTTTTACTTTACCTAGTCCCCCTCACCTGTTTCCTAGGATCAATTCCCCAAATAAACCACATGCATACAAGCTTTCTGGTTGGTACAAGAAGTGGCCTTAGAATTCATAACATCAGGGTGAGGATCAGAAATTGGATCATTCACAGGTCAGATAAGGGTGAGAATACCACTACTGATGGTAAGTAGGGTGAACCCCTGGCATGTTGGAGCAGCACAATGACAGTACATTGCTCTCAATGATGATGGATTAAAGTCAGGTACAGGTTGATGGAGCGGCATTAATTTATATGTTAGGTTGAAAGATAGAGGAGCAATAGTAACTATAAGGCTTGAGAAGTTAGCTGGCTTTTGTTCATTGCTTTAGAAGCCTTGAAAAGTTAAAATGACAGGCTCAGGCTGGCCAACTGTCAAATCAAAGAATGTTGTGAAAGTCAAGAGTCTCCAGGACAGTGTCTGTAGAGACTTTTATATACAATGATGTTAGAGAAATCCATGATGAATCCATAGAGTAATGTCACTGCACAGACTCCCAGGGGTCTGGAGCAGGATCATGTATGCTGCAGCACAGAAATACTAGCTGTTTGAAAGGTGGCTATTACCATGCCACTGGGCCCTAGTAGAGATCCAGCACTTGACCGTGGGATATCTTGACTAAGATGATGCCCATTATGAGTCGAATATTATAAGGTCAGGTGAGTACAGCAGCAGTTTCTTTTATGATGGAAATGATACATTTGCAATGAGCCCCAAGCAAGCCCAGGGGCCACATGTAAATCACATTTAATATGTGACTCAGACTCCATTCTTATCCGCCTCTGTGTACTGCCTCAGCTCACAGCTGTGGTCTCATGAGGATTCCCCATGACCAACTGACAGAGGAAGAAAAAACTTAGGCTTGGTTCCCAGATAGGTTGGCTCAATATCTTGATACTAGTCATAAACAGACTGTTGCCATGATACAGAACCACTTAGAAATGGCCTTAAGGACCGTGATGATGGGAAATCCTTCCAGTGGACAGAACTGCAAGCATTGCACTGGATTATTCATATTTTATGGAGATATGGAATATATATGGACTCTTGAGCGGTGGTGAATAGCTAGCTGATCAGAAACCTGAAAGGAGCAAAACTGGAAAATTTGAGAGAAAGAAGTCTGGGGAAGAGGTATATTGGTGGATAAGTGGGAGTGGGCACTAAATGTGCAGATCTTTGTCTTAAGGTAATGCCCACAAGAGAGCATCAACACAAAAAGACCTTGAATTACCAGTTGAATGTGATGACTCATCCAGTGTAGGTAAGCCAGCCTCTGTCCTTGGCTACCCAATTCTTATGCAATGGGCTTGTGAATAGCATGGCCACAGTGGCGGTGATGGAGGCTATGATGGAGGCTATGCATGGGACCAGGCTGACCTAGCTAGTGTCACTACTCAACGCCCAACCTGCAGGCAGCAGCGACTGATGCTGAGATGACTGCGAGGAGGCCAGCCTGCCACTTGGTTGCAGTTTGATTACACTGAACCCTCCCCTTTGGCAGGGGCAATAGTTCTTTGCCAGAATTGATGTAAACTCTGGATATGGGTTTGCCTTCTTTGCCTGAAATTCCCCTTCTATATCTACCATCTGAGGGCTTTCAGAATGCCTAATTTACCAGCCTTGGTTTTTCACATCAGTGCTTCAGATCAAAGGACCAATTTTTTTGGCAAGGAAATGCAACAATGGGATGTATGGCCTTGGGATCCCCTGGATCATGTACAAACATAGTCCAGGAGCAGCTGGCATAATAGAAGGAAGAAATGACTTATTAAAGAATTATCTAAGGCACCAGTTTGAGAACACACTCTACAGGATTGGGATACTGTCCTTGAGATATCGAAGCAATGATTGATATATGGTACTTTGTCTCCAATAGAATATATAGGTTCAGGAAATGAGATGGAAGATTGGCCCCTGTCACTATCACTCCCAGTGACCCATTTGCAGAATTAGAGTTTCCTGTCCTTGCACATTTATAGCTCTATTGGGTTAGAGGTCCCGGTTCCCAGGAGCAGGGGTGGATGCTACAACAAGAATCCATAGGACTTGAAACTATGACCACTGCCTGCTCACTTTGGATAATTCATGATAGTGGATCATCAGGCAAA
Source organism: Diceros bicornis minor (assembly GCF_020826845.1). NCBI lineage: Eukaryota > Metazoa > Chordata > Mammalia > Perissodactyla > Rhinocerotidae > Diceros > Diceros bicornis. Next base: position 18,208,888 of record NC_080768.1, read on the forward strand.
GAAAGGAGCTATGTATTTGTTACCATGAGGAGTTAGGATTGCTGATACACAATAGAGGCAGGAAGAAGTATGTCTGGAACCCAAAAAATTCAGTGGGATGTGTTGATGTTTCCAAGCCCAGCAATAGCTATAAATGCCCAACAAGGGTAAGGCAATGGAGCACTCAGCTCCCTTAGGATGAAGTTCTGGATCACTCCATCAAGCAAGCAATTGAGACCTGCTGAAGTGACGGCCAAGAGTGACGGACATTTAGAATGAGTGCGGGAGGGCGATCAGTTGGAGAGGTGCCACTGAAGCTTCTTCCACTATCCCTCCTGTATTCTTCCTGTATTAGGTGTGTGGGAGAGACTGGTCAGGTCAGACCTTAAAGATTCCGTGACAGATTAGTTTTAATGGAAAGCGTAACTGGATCTGAGTAACCCACAGGGTGGGTTATACTTGACCCTTCTTACGCCCCACCTTACACCCTCTTGGATCATATTTTACTCCAGTCACTTGTGTAGCAACCAGCTTTGTGTAGGGAGATCTGACAGCTCCTTGTCTCAGCCACATTCTGGGTCCTGGAGTAGCTTTTAATGACAAATTAATAGGCATGTGTGTGTGATAGGAACATAGGCAGTAAATGGCTGTGGAGGTAGTGAAGAGATGAATATTCATTGTCACGTGTGAAGTTTCCTGATCTACGTGAAAAATTCAGGGTAATAAACCAGGTCATACGAACAATTTTCACTTTGAAATATATTAAATAAAAAGAGAAAAGCTTTTGTCAAAACAGTTTTTGGTTTTTGCCAACTCCAAGATATTAGCAGGAAGAAATAGCCCAAAACAGTTTTCTAAAGATATAATGCCCTTAGTAATTATTTTTTTGTGTGTCTTTCTAGGGGTTGAATTTGCTTGACAGAGAGCTTATATATTTAGAATAACTCTTTTTGCCTTTTTGTTATTATTTGACAATATTTGCTTCTCAAAACAAAAAACCCTTAGTGTTTTATTTTGCCTTTTTCTAAAGACTCAGTAATTAATTTATTTTAGGATGAATTATTCTTGAAAGAAATGGTAACCCCATAGTGTGCTGAGGACATCTTGCCCCTTAAAATCTAGAGAAAATTTATTTAAACATTTTTTTTTTAAATCTTTTTTTTTTTTGGTGAGGCAGATCAGCCCTGAGCTAACTAACATCCATGCTAATCCTCCTCTTTTTTTTTTTTGCTGAGGAAGACCGGCTCTGAGCTAACATCTGTTGCCAATCCTCCTCCTTTTTTTTTCCCCCAAAGCCCCAGTAGATAGTTGTATGTCATAGTTGCACATCCTTCTAGTTGCTGTATGTGGGACGCGGCCTCCGCATGGCCGGAGAAGTGGTGCGTCGGTGTGCGCCCAGGATCTGAACCCGGGCCGCCAGTAGCGGAGCATGTGCACCTAACTGCTAAGCCACGGGGCCGGCCCCATTAAACCCTTTATTCCCCAGAAAAAATAGAAAGGGTAAGGCTCTTTTTAAGATTTCTTAAAATTTCTTTGGATTTACATTCTCATATTCCTCTCTGGCTCTTATCTCCACCGAATGACTTCATTCAGGATCATTCCACCACTAGGCCCTATGGTCTTGGGGTTCCTGTTGACCCAAACATGGAGCTCAGCATTTAAAAACATTTACACCAAAAACCTTTTCTTTGACAAGATGTTTGTGTGTAGAAGATTTTACTGAAGCTTAAGAATGTTGCTACAGTAATGAAAAAGTAAAAATTCTAGGGTAGGCGTTGGCCTAGAAGTCCTTTGCTCATCTTTATATGCCAAGTTGATCACATGGTCTGTGTTCCTATGATAATGCGTGGCCTTTTTCTCTCCTCCCACTTACAGCTCTGACTTCTAATTCTTTATTTCACGTCAGAGCAGTTTGGTTATTTAATCTGTAAAGCATTTGATAGAGAATAGGCTGTTTCTCTTAACTCACAAGAACTGATTACAAATTAACATAGAGAAATGCACAAGAAAGATGGAGGTTTTGAGGGAGAGAAAGAGAGAGAGAGAGAGAGATTTTTGATGATTGATAAAGATGAAAACAGTGGAAGATACCCATTATTAATATGGGTGTGGGGAAATGAAAACAAACTCAGAAATTTTTTTTTTAAAGTTGAAGGCTACATATCAGAATCAGAAAAATACTGATTAAAATTTTGTGTTTGATCACTCAACACCAAATAGTCAATTTAATTACATAAAATAACAGAATTACTTCACTGAATTGATCAATTCAATCCATTTTTCTTAGCATCATGCATACAAAATCCTATTCCCCAATTCAGTTCTTCATTTCAAAGATTATGTTGCAAATGGGAGAACCGAGTTAATAATAGGTCAATTTAGGTCACAGAAGCTTTTTCTTCAATTACCCAGAGGGTGACCTTTTCTATTTTCTTGCACGGGTACACAAGCCTGAAGAATTTTGACCTTTACATAGATTTTATAAAGTTACTTTTTTTTTTTTTGTGAGGAAGATCAGCCCTGAGCTAACATCCTTGCTAATCCTCCTCTTTTTGCTGAGGAAGACTGGCTCTGAGCTAACATCTATTGCCAATCCTCCTCTTTTTGCTGAGGAAGACCAGTTCTGAGCGAACATCTATTGCCAATCCTCCTCCTTTTATTCCCCCCCCAAAGCCCCAGTAGATAGTTGTATGTCATAGTTGCACATCCTTCTAGTTGCCGTATGTGGGACGCGGCCTCAGCATGGCCGGAGAAACAGTGCGTCGGTGCGTGCCCGGGATCCGAACCCAGGCCGCCAGTAGTGGAGCTTGCGCACTTAACCGCTAAGCCACGGGGCCGGCCCTATAAAGTTACTCTTCAAGTAAACTTATACATTATGTTGCCCAATGACAAAGTGCCTGTTACCTGTGGAAAGAGCTCAAAGCCAGAACTTGCTTCAAATCCCAGCTCAGCCACTTATTAAATATGAGCTGTGGGGCAAGTTGATTAACTTGTAAACCTGTTTTTTCTTCTGTAACATGGTGATAATATAAACAGCTACCTCATAGAACTGTGAAAATAAACAAGTAATACATGAAAAGCCCTTAGCAGAGTGGTTGGGACATGGTAAGTACTTATTTTAACTATTGTTTTTGGTTGCTATATTTATGCATGTCACAGTTAAATGCAAAAAAACCCCAATTATCACAGAATTTGTAATATGAATGTCGCCAGTAATATAACTTAATAAATTATGTAAATTCTAGTCTTTGAAATTTTGTCGACAGAGACTAAATTCAAATATTTAGACACTAATTCTATTTAAAAAAAACACATAGTATTATCATAATTATTTCTCCACTTATTTTTCTTTATATTCAAAACGACTAGCAAGCTTGTATGCATACTTTCTGATAGCTTAATAAATAAACAAAAACACAAATTTGCATAGCAAACCAAATTGTGTATCTTTAAAAGCAGCTACACAAAGAATATTTATCAGAAAAAAAACTTTTTAAGTGCACTAAACATCCTTTGGCTTCTTATCAGATATCAAAATTTTAATTTTAGAAAATACAATTAATTTATCATTCTTGAAAGAAATGAAACATATCTTTTGTTCCAATTTTTACCCATTTTTTAAAATAATAATTTTAATTTTTTATGTATTCCCCCCCCAAGCCCCAGTAGATAGTTGTATGTCATAGCTGCACATCTTTCTAGTTGCTGTATGTGGGACGCGGCCTCAGCGTGGCCGGAGAAGCGGAGTGTCAGTGGGCGCCCGGGATCCGAACCCGTGCCACCAGCAGCAGAGCGCACGCACTTAACCGCTAAGCCACGGGGCCAGCCCCCTACCCATATTTTTAAGATCTATGAAATGAGTTGTTTTTAATTCTTAGTGGCACAATGTTTGAAGAAATGTTTGTTAATTAAATTGGCAACTGAAGACAAGTTTGGAGATTTTATAAGTAAACATTTAGAGAAATTATAGATCTAAGTGAATTGAATGGTCAAATTTTAAAATGAACAAATAAAGATAGATCAAGGATGAAAAAGCAAAATGTTTTAGAAAAGTACTACTATCAAAACCTTAGATAATATAGGAATGTAGTATATATTTGATTGTGTAACTCTAAACATAAATTACATTAAATTATCTTAATCATTTATCTTCCTTGAATTTTGCAGGCAATTATTTTTATATTGAATTATTTACACTATACTCCTTAAAGCAGAAATAAATCAATGGGCAAACTTTGGGAAACTTATTTTGTTCTGGGGCTGGTGATTCATATAAATAATAGTTTATGAGTGTATCAATTTAGGGTATCTGCTCTTGTAATTTATTAAGGAACATATTTTACATAATTATAAACAGAGAGGTCATGGGCATATATTGTAAGATTTCTGGACAATCACTAAGAAGCTATAATAAAAATAATTTCCAATGATACTATTAGAGTATTGTGTCCTTGAAGTAAGAACTGAATCCCTATGACAACATTAGCATCACCTTGTTCCTTCCCTCATTTTTTCCTTTTTTCTGTCCTATCTTCCTTCTTCTATGTCATATCTCATTCCAAAAATATTCAAGTTGTTTACTTCTGTACTAAATGCTTTTGGAAAAAGTGAACTTTTGGTATTCAGTCTGTTGGATTCATATTCCTTGTTTAAGTGATTTGGAAGGACTCTATATACAACAGATTGATAAACGCTGGTTTACCCCACCAATGGGAAAGAATGAATCAAAACTGTTATACAAATGAACTAATTTTATTATAATTATTAATGAAATTGTTTTATTTGAATTCGCTCAATTCCTCACTGCTATGAAATACTGAAGAAATGAAATGTACTGTGAAAACATAAGTCTGGATAAAAATCAGAATGAAGATTTGAAAGGAACAGGCTGAGGCATGAGCAAAGCCTGGTTTCTCATTCTGTCTGTGATGTTGTCTAACTGGGCGACCTGAGGCAGGTCACCTACCTGGTCTGGGCTCTAGTTTCATCACCTCTAAAGTTTGGAGGTAGGAATTCATGATCTGTAAAGGATATTTCCCGCTGTAAAGATGTCATATACAGGCAACCTAACTATTGAAAGGAGGATATTTTACTTTGATGTGTGAAATCTAATGTAACTCATTGTACTGTCTCTTTTCTCTGATTAAAGCCCCATGAGAACTCTAATGAGGAGTCACAGTGCCTTGTCGAGTTCTACCTCAAAACTCTGTTCTTTGAGACTCTTATCTTCACATGTTAATGAACAGGTACAAGGCTAAAGGAAGAGAAGCAGGGAAGCATAAAATGAGAAAATGGTAGAACAAGGAGTATAGTTAATCCATAATCTGAATAACCTGCTGTTGGACAATTGGGAATGGACCATCCACTGTAGCTAATTGCATTCCAATTGGGTGTAATTAGAAGATTTTTCTTTTTAAAATTTTTATAAATTGGATTTATAAGAACTGTATCATGACATGGAGAGAAGAATTATTACATGACACATGTTTTTTGTACTAAAATTCATAGTATATAAGGATTATTTGGGGGTTATTTTTTTCTCCTGTTTATTTGTTTTACAGTTATTCATTCAATTTGGATTAAATCGTCTCAGAGGAAGCATGAGACCTTTTATATGTTTCATAAAATGCGGTTTTGTTTGTAGCTGTGCACAAATAAGTTACAAATTAGTAACAGAACAAAGTGGGAAAGTGGATCAAGTAAAGGATTTGTAGATTTCAGAGCATACACTTAGGAATATAAAAATGTATTTTGTGTTTAATGAGTATAAAACATGTATTATAAGTACACTGTAGTTTCAGAATAACACTATATTTGAATCTGTTAACATAGCAGCATATGTATAGTGCCTGGCATGCAGTTGGCGAATGAATGAATGATTGGAAAAAAAGAGTGAATGATGGGAGGGTCACTTTATATCAGAGTCATCCTAGTGACTAAATTAATGACTGACCGTAAAATGTCAAATTCCCCATTACAGAGCAATGATTACCAACCATTTTACCACCATGGATCTTGCGGTTTGAAGAATTTTGTCTACTAAACATGATAAATTTATTTGTAGCAATTTCTTTTTCTCCTTTTCAATAACAATGACATACAATAATAGAATTGACAGAAGTGACTACACATTAGGTTCATATTACATATTAAGGTAACAGAGCAGGGTAGTTAAGAGCATGGATTTGTAATGAAGAGTCTGGGACTCAACTGGATTGCCTTGGTTAAGACCCCAGTTCATTAGCTGTGTGGCCTTAGATAAGTTTTTAAAACTGTTCTGTGTCTCAGTTTCATCATCCTAAAAAGGCGGATAATAATTATGGCAACTTTGTAATATTGTTTTGAATGAATCCATGAAGAGCACCTAGACCTGTGTCTTGGACATAGTAAGCACTCAAGAAATATTAGTGATTCCACACTATGCAACCTGAGTGCTTACATGGATTATTCCTAGTGCTCACAGGAGCATGACATAGCATGATGCCCAATTTACAGATGAGAGAACTGAGGCCTGTTGAGATTAAAAATCACCCAATTTAGCAAAGACTGATTCAGGTCTGGAGTTAAATCTTGTTTCTTTCCTCTTGTGTCTCTCCTCCCTCCCTCCTCCCTTCCTCTTCCTTTCTCTCTTCTCTTTCCTATTTTCTGTAACAGAAATCCTGATCAGTGAGAGATAACCAGCGTTGCCACATTACATTAACATAATTCCAGGCAGAACCAAAGGTGCTTGACATTTCAGTTAGCCTGTGCAACTTTATTGAAAGTGAACTTGCAATTTCTGTTTAACACTTAGAATTATTGAAAATGACTTGAGGAACTCCATTTCTTTCAGATTAAGAACCAGTGCTATAAGCTGTGTATGTAACAGGGAGCTTCCAGTTTGCTATTCCATAATTCTTACCGCTCCAATTTTAGGTAAATCATTTAACTATGGCCATAAACAAGATTATGAGGCAGGAGGAAAAACAGCCTTGTTTATTTTTTAACAGCGCATTCTTGATTTTATGATTTTCCAAATATGAAGAACACTGATGGTTTCAAAAATCAACGTCTCAACTGCCTTGCGGTATAACGAAGAGAAATTTTTGCAAATGATGACTCATTTCATGGAAAGCCCAGAACGTTCATTCTTTCTGTTTCTGTTTCAGGAGAAAAGAACACCAGCACCACGGCCACTTCTAGTCCTAACATTAACCTTGAGGTTTATAATCCATTTTGTGCTTTTTCTGGCTGCTGCTGTTATTATTAAGGCGCTGGCTGGAGGAGATCCAGGGCCACACACAGACAGCGTTCATATGTGACAGTATCTTTTATGAAGCAGAGAAGAGGGAGCACACACCCTCGAAGAGGGAGGGAGGCAAGAAATGAAGCAAAGCCATAGAACACCCCTCATTATCCTAACCACCCACGGAACCAGGAAATGGCGGTTCAAGTCGTGGCTGAAGCTGAGAAAAGAAAAGGCTGACTAATGGATAAAGCACTATGAAGTTAAAATATGGTGACTTGAGGAAGACAAATCCTTTTTTTTTTTTTGAAGTAGAACCTACTTATTCATGTCTCTGACTTTCAGGAATGGTACTTCATCAACCTTGTCCTTACAACTCACCACTGGTTCTGTGCTTTCAGAAAACACCCTTGGCCTGGAGATGCTGTACTCGTCAACTCAAGTCTACTTTCTAAACTTCCTACACCCCTGCTCCACTACCAGGAAGGCACTTGGCTTTCCATCCTCATTTTCTGGAGACTTCCTCTTCATACTGCTCTCTTCAGAATTGTTGTTGTCTCCCTCCTTCCCCTCTTCCTCCCCCTCGCTTTGGTGTGTTGCTTGCTTTCCCCTCAGTTTGGCCAAATACTTTCACTTTTCTCTTTTAAAAGTTTTTAGGTTCCACATCCTCCTCAGAGATTTCTTTTTACTGAGTGAAACAACATGGCTGTCCTCTCCTCTCATGATTTCACTCATCTTTTCCTGAGGAGCAGCCTGCCCTGCCCCTGGCCTCACTACGTGGCTGCCTTTGTGGTAGAGTTTGGCAGGCAGCCCTGTTCCCTGTGTGGCTCCTGCCGGGAGACATTGGTCTCTGAAGTTACCCCATGAGAACTTTCCTGTCTCTGCGTGGTATGTTAAAGTGCATAGGTCACTGGTAATTATAAAACCATAAATTAATTTATACCAAAGCTGTCGGTGCTTCTCAAATCCCAAAGAATCTAGTCTACTATAGTCCTCCTGTGTATTTGAGCAAATAAATAAATTGATAATGGAGGGCAGCAGCATGAGAGGATGGAAGGATATTGAAGACACATTTCACATTCCTCGCAGTTTTGCTGAGAGCTGGCTCTACTGGGCAGAAAATAAATTCTTCACCCTGGATGCCAGTGCCGATTGCATTCATTAAATAGCTTGATTTTGGCTGCCACTGTCCCTACTGTTTTTGCTGCTGTCATCTTTTGGCTGTAAAAATTTTAGAATGTGTTTTCTGAAATGTTTTTTTACAGAGTCTTAAGCTCTTTGGAATAAATGTACTACATGAAGCTACTAAATCAATCAAAATGGCAACACGGCTTTATGGAGTGTTTTTATTAGTTATATAAAGAAAGTTCATTTCTTTTCCAGGTTATATACGAGTTCTGAGGTGGATCTGTAGATTTTTCCCCTTTCTCTAAAAAAAAATATAACTAGTTGTTTTCCTTATAAAAGTAGCACGTGTTCATGGCAAAATCAAACAAAGAAATAAAACTACATCAAATATTTCAGAGGGGGAGAGATGAAAAGTAAAATCTCCTTTCCAGCCTCACTCCCCAAAGCAGTTGTCCTCAACTGGGGACAGGTTTGCCTTCTAGGGGACATTTGGCAACGTCCGGAGACATTTTGGTTGTCATAACTGGGCGGGGACTGGGGAGGGATGTTGGTACTGGCATCTAGGAGAAGGGTCGAGTTGCTGTAGAACATTCCACAATGCCCAGGACAGCCCCACAACCGAGAAGCATCCAGACCACAGTGTCATTAGTGTGTTATTGAGGTACCCTGGCCTAAAGTGACAACAATTAGTTATGTTTTGCATATTCTTCCAGAAAGTTTAAAATATATTTTTTTCAAAACTTTTTTTTTTTTTTTTACACAAATGAGCTCAGTGTATCCTTGCTACTCTGCAACTTATGTTTTCCACTTGACAATGTCTTGGTTGTTTTTCCCTATTGATACATACAACTTACCTCATTCTTTTTAACTGTTGAATAGTCTTCCCCTGGTTTATTATACCATAATGTATCTAACCAGCTCTCAAAGGAAAATAATTTTGTTGTCTTTAATTTTTCTTTGTTATAAACAAACCTGCTAGGAAGAGGTTACTGAAAAAGAAACTACACAGAGCTGGATTCTGCCACGGCACTTTTATTTTTACTTGCTTTATTTTTGCTCAAAATCTGACTTCAAGGTTAAATTCACAATGGGAGGTTGAATCGGTTTCTTTCTTACAAATCCTAGTTCTCTCTCGACTGTAGCCCCCAGGACTGTGGGAGGAGGAAGGAAGAGCGACTGTTTTTCATACCATGCCACTGTGGAGTTTATCCAGCAGACATTTTTAATGTCTAGCTCACAAGCCCACAAATCATGTCAGCTGTGGAAATGTTAGGCTTAGGGAGCTCACCATATCTGAATCACATCCAAAACTTTGGAAAGAACCTGGCTTAGTTAAAATATGCTAGAGATTCAGGTTGTCCCTTAGGTTAATAAAGAAGCAACCACTTCAAAGCCAACCCCTCATTGTCTACGGTTTTTTCTTTTCTTCCCTCTGTGTGGGTTCAGTTCAGGAGTTCAGCCAGTAGACAGCTCTTGCTGCTTTTCTATGTCAGCTCTCATTTTGGATTAGAAAAGTGCATCTCGTACACATTATACATGGGTTATAAAAAGAACATCTGATTCAAAAACACGCAGTGTTGCTATTGATTAGATAAGGATAAAGATTGATCATTTAAGGTAAATGTTATTTTCATGACCCCAAAGAGGAGGCTATTACACAGAAAAGACTATGTGATGATTTCCACTTTGCAAGAACATGACTGACCCCAAGTATAGTACATTGTAATTCTTAAACTATGTGGACTTATCTATTTCATCGCACTTCAAGCAGTGTGGAATTTAGTTTTCTTTCAGATTAGTCTCTGCTACTTGTGTGAAAGCTGGTCAAAGTTCACAACTGGAGGAACTGTTTGAAAAGAAAAAATAACTGCTGTAAAAAACTCTTGCTTCCCACTGACAGGAGTTGCAACATTTCTTTGTTAAAATGCAAAAACCAAATGGGAAAACTGCTTTCCATTGCCCCTTCTTTTAAATATATTTATATCTGTTGTTATGCCTGAACCTGTTATATCCTTTCTTCAGCCTCACTGTGTTTCACCCCTGGCAACAAGCAGCAACCCATACACACAACTTCTTGCTTTTTCCATAGAGATAAAAATAAAAGAGTAAAAATGACCAACTCTCTTGTCAGGCCTCAAATATAAACAGGATTATTTTTAAAGGCTCCCGTAGAACCTTCTGGAAGAAGCTGTAGGTTGTGAGGAGCTGGTTGTAGAATCACTGGCTCTCTGGTTAATGATTTTGCTGTGCATTCCATACAGGGTCTCCCATGGAAGTGAAACAAAAGGCCACATGTGAAGAGTAAGGTCCAAAAGTCACTTATTGCTTCCTCTGCCAATGATTCGTTAAGTGACTTTGAATAATTCACTCATTTCTTCCATCTGATAAAGTTATTTGACATGAAGGAGGAGTGGCGAAGTTTTCTTATCTTCTCAGGAGCCAGAAGCTATAAAGACAGGGCCATGGCCAAGTCTACTTTCAACTGTTTCTCCATAAATCCTTTGTGAGGGAACACCGATGAGGACTCAGCTGTTGAAAGATGACCAAAAGGAAAAGTGCATAGCTGTGTAGGCAGCAGAGTCAGTGGGGCAAAAGGGAGTTAGCACAAGAAGACCTGCTAGAAGGGAAGAGGAACATCTTAGAAGTTTTCTTCGCATGGTCATGAACGTTCCTTACCTTCAAACAACTTCATGTTTTAGACCCTACGGCAGAAGTTTAAAAGGGTAGGAAGATTGTTCAATGATGTCTAAGAAAGAACTATATTTTTATCACTTTCCCTGAGGATTAAAAGTCTAGGACAATTCCCATCTAGGGACACATGCAAACCTCAGTCAACCATACTTTACTCTGGCTTGTCCACCAGGCTGTTTTTATAAATCTTTTTTTTAGATGACTTCTCTCACAGAATTATTATAATACTGTATGGCAACATTATCCAAAAATTATTTGTATTTGTTGTATTTCACAATCCTTAGGTGATATTAAATAGCTCAAGTGATAAGACGTCTTCTTAAAATTTTATACTGTTGTTTAAAATGGTGCCTTGCACATGAGTTAGGCTCATTAAAATTAATGTCTTTAAATTTTGGAGAATGATAAAGGCAAAGAACAAAAAGTGTAACTCTGTCCTGCTTCTTGCTATCACAGCATCATCTTGAAAAAAAAAAAAAGCATATCTTCATTCTTTACTTGAGTGCTCAGTGAACTGAGTTCTTAACAAAACAAAACAGAAAATAACTTTAAGTTTATATGCCTAGAGGGTTGCATAAAAATAGTACGGGGCTGAACCTTCCAGTGAAGTTATTTTTTCTAACAGAACAATTTCTGAAAATTGGGACTGAAATTATAGTTTGCACATTGTAATGCATTGAAATTCCCTTCTACTTTACTCTAAATAGCATTGTACTATATCCAATCGTGGGGATGGAATAAAATTACCACGGAGGCTTTCTGAGTATCATTCTTAAACCAAAATGCTGCCTGTTACATATAGAAACTTCATGAATGGGGAAAGGTAGCAAACCAAGGTAATGTTAGCTGAGTTAATGTTTTGTGGATTATGACCTTTATTAACAGAAAGGAACAAATTTTCCATTTTCTGTATACATTAAAAATATGTGTATATACACTATTGCACATATATACACATATAAGTCTATATATTGTATTTCTATAAGTTTACTCACATTTATTATAACTTTGCCACTAAAAGCTATGTCATAAGGGCATATTCCTACAACCTTTTTAAAATGAAAAGCTTTTGAACTAAAGGGAACTTAAAAAGAAATCACTATTTTTTTTTGCTAGAGACAGACCAAATTTTCCATTGTCATGAACCAGTTATGATTTATAAACATAATTACCAGTGATTCCTGGAAAGGGAACCTAGGGGAATTCAAATTAGTTTTTAAAAAATGACCCACAATTTATTATACTCCTTGAAACTATTAGCAAATTGCCTTTCCTTACTGTGCCAATGTCCCTGTCTCCCAGATTTCTCCACAACAATTTCTCTTTGTTCCATTTTTAATACCTCACTTATTTTTCTGTATTTGTCACAAGGGGCTAGTGTGGGTATATGCTATCTCTCTGATTGTCACATATTTCTTATATTTGGTTCATTTTTTGTAAGCTTTCATAAAAATCTATGTTTGTATCACTCACTTCTTGATTTACTGATTTGGTTAAATATAACACTTTTCAAAGTTTATGTTGCCAATAACAGGGCAAACTGATATCAGGTGCCTCCTGATCTGATGTTCATCCTTTTTGTGTCATTTCTATTCAAAGTGTATATCCTGATTCCATTCATGAAGAAACATGAGACAAACCCAATTTGAGAGACATTCTACAAAATAACTGGCCTATGTGCTTAAAAGTAACAATGTGAAACACAAAGAAAGGCCAAGTAAATATTCCAGATTAAAGGGTACTAAAAAGACATGACCATAACATGCAATGGGTGAGCCTGGCTTGGATCCTAAAATTGGAAGATAAAAAAAACTATAAGGGACGGGCCGGCCCCATGGCATAGCAGTTAAGTGTTCGCGCTCCGCTGCTGGCGGGTTCAGATCCCAGGCGGGCACCGACGCACTGCTTGTCAGGCCATGCTGTGGAGGCGTCCCACATAAAAAAGTGGAGGAAGATGGGTACGGATGTTAGCTCAGGGCCAGTCTTCCTCAGCAAAAAGAGGAGGATTGGCATGGATGTTAGCTCAGAGCTGATCTTCCTCACACACACAAAAAACTATAAGGGATATTATTGGGACACTTGGCAAAATTTGAATATGGACCCTAGATTAGATAATAGTGTCAACGTTAAATTTCCTGATTTTAATAATTGCACTGTAGTTACATCAGAGAATGTCTTTGTTTTTAGAAAATGCATCCTGAAGTATTTAAGGTAAAGGGGCATGATGGAATTTACTGTCATACAACTTAGAAGAAATTGTATGTATATACACACACACAATGATAGAACGAGAGAGAGAGAGAGACAGCAAATGGGGCAAATGTAACAAATAGTAAGCTTGTATAAAGTGTATACTGGACTTTATAATATTTTTGCAACTTCTGAAAGTTTTAAATATCAAAATGAAAAATTACTGAAATAAAGAATAAATATACCCCTTATTTTATTATATTATTCACCTTTCTTAGGGCATAATTTAGGGCTTATTGTTGTGGGGAATAATCATCATTATGTTCATGTATCTTTTTCTAACTCTGTTCTTGGGGTCCACATCACGTACCAGAAGACCACCAGCTTTTCCAAAACCTTCTGGTATAATTAATGAGGAATCTGGCGCAGCGCTAATTTTGAATAAAGAAGATGTGGGTTGAAGGATAGCACCAGCTGACGGGGGAGGCGTTAATACTGTTTGATTCCGAGCAGGCAGAACACATCCAGCTGTGGAGGCCTGGGGGTCCCTGGGGGGAGAAAAGTTGGAAAAGAAAAAGTTTTATAAAATTCATGCCATCTGGAAAATAAGGAATGCTAATCATCTTTCAATGACGTTGGAAGCAAAATTAATTCCTAGCGAAATCATAGAAATAGGAATAGAAAGAGAAGTATAAGAAATGTCAAAACATTTAATTCTTTTAGCTGCAGTCTTGTATTCTATTCTTTAGCCCTTTCTATTTTTTACTTTCAATTAAATGCAATTCTCTTTATATTTTATTTATGTTCTGAAGAGCAAAGTTCAGCCTTTTTGACACATATATATTATACATTACATATAAATGTATTAAATATGTCATATATAATATAAATATATAAATATATACTATAAATACACTATGATATAAATATATAATATAAATAATAAATACTATACACAGTGTAAATGTATATATAATATGCATGATATCTAACAAATATATAAAACAAAATATAAATATATAAACATAAAATTATATATATAAATGTAAATGTGTAAACTATATATAATATATAATATAAATATAAATACATTATATATAATATAAATATATAAATATAAATACATTATATATAATATAAATATATAAATATAAATTTATATATATACATTATATTATTAAATTATATATAATATAAATTATATTATATAAATACAAATAAATATAATATAATATTAGAAAATAAATATAATATATATAATTCAAAAAACATTTGTTGAACATACTGAACTACATGCAAGGCATTGAACTAGATCCTAACAGACTCTAAGGATATGAATACTAATAATATAAGGTCTGTATTTTGTAGGAAAGTGCAGTTTGAGGTTAGGAGTGGAGGGGACAGACAATTAAACAGATTACAAGAAGATTAAAATTCTGTATAGTAGACTAAGTGCTGTGATGGGCATACAATGCTCTGGGCATTTGGAAAGGAGTGGTTAGTAGGGAAAACTCCAAGGAGAGTTTTAGGCCCAAGAAATAGCAAAGAGAAGGCAAAGAAGTGAGAGAGAGAATGTTAAGCATTTCTCCACTTTCCACTTTTCTGACCTCTTGGAAAGTATAATTAAGGGATTTTGGATTGCTATATCTGTAATTTGAGTTCTAAACCCTTAGCAGTAAAATTGCAGAACTTCAGTCTCATCATGTCCTTTCTGAGGTCTCAGCAGGCTTACCCCAGGATTTTTCTGGGTCTGCTATATGGCATAGGTGTGACCTCTGAAGCCACCAGACTTAACCTTTTCTGCCTCATTGCATTCATACCTGCTGCCCTGCTGGCGTTCCTGCTAGGTCCTTTGAGAACAGTCCAGCCACTGATTAAGGACCCATACCTTCTTTATTACAGGTAACTTCTAATGAGTCTGGCCTTTGTCATCCCGATGCTATCTGAAGGATCCAAGGGCTAAGATGCCACAGTGCACTCTGCCCATCAGGGTCACTGTTTAGAAGGTGCTCTATCATTATCTCTTTAATATTACCTGTTCAACTAGTGTCTCTTTTTTGGAACTCTCGTTAAAAACATGGTAGACTCTCTCGCTTTATTCTTCATGTCTTAAACTCTTTTTGATATTTTTCTTCTTTACTCCATCAACTGAATTCAGGATAGTTTCTTGAGATCTATCTTCTAGTTTACCAATTATCTCTTCAGTTGTATCTATTCTATTTACTCCGTCCATTGAGTTTTTAATTTCTAAAACTTCTATTTGATTCTTTGAAAAATATACTTTGTTTTTTTTATAGTCTCATGTTCCTGGCTCCTATTTTCAAGTTCCTCTTTTATTTCTTTAAGATTGCAAATGTAATTATGTTATATTCTGGATCTATGAATTCTAATATTTGAAGTCTTTGTGGTTATCTTCTGCCATCTGTCGTTTTGGTTGACTCTATCCTATGTTTCATTGTTTCCTTGAGTGTTTTGTGACTATTTTTATTGGGAGCTCGGATTCTTTTTGAAAATTCTTTTGGAAATTTCTTTATGGAAATTCATTAATGTGTAGATTGAAGTAGTGTTCCTCCAAAAGAGAGTTTGCATTTTCTTTTTTCAGTCATCTTAAGTATACATACTCTTCAACTGAACTACTTTAAATAAAATTCTCTACTAAGTGTTCTGTTCTGAGTCACATAGGTAGGTGAATTTGAACTTTAATGATATAAATTCTCAATATATCTTTTTTTTTATTCTACTTTGCTCCAAGGTTGAGACAGGCAAATTTCTATGCTGCCCATTTCTGTGAGGTGGGTTTATTCTTCATTTGTCCTAAGGCTGAAGGTGTGTGGCTCTTTGATGTGTCAGTGCTGTGTGGGCATATCTTTCTATTTACTTCCCCACCTTGGACATGTATTTATCTCCTCTCCTCCACACCACATGCACCTGCCATGGTGGAAACTCAAGGTCTTCAGAACTCAGCACAAGCCCTCAGAGGGAAAGCTGGCCTCGGCACTTGCTTAACTTCTGGGTTCCTGCTCTCACTTTAATCTTGGACTCGTGGATTCTGTTCTTTTGTGCCAGCTCAGCAATGCAATTAGAGACCTATTTTTTTCTTAATTCAACATTTTAGTCATTTTTATTGGCAAAGTCTTTCAGGATATCTGGTCTAAAATAGGGCCAGAAAGAGAAGTTGGCGCTAAGCTTTCTAGCAGCCAATGAGAAGAGGGAAATCTCATCAATGACATGGTCACAGGGGCCAGAAGAAAAATGATTCTCAGTTGCTTTGGAGAGATACAGTGATTGTTGGCACTGAGGCCAGACTGGGCTTTTTCTCAGCAGCCATTCCAGCAGGCACCCTGGTCTTTCCTGTTGCTTGGACGGCAGAGCAGCTCCGGGCAGCTGCTCCACCAGGCTTCGGAACTGATGTCCTTTGAAGTGCCAAAGTTGGGTGGTGTGTGGTAGTTAAGAAGATCTAGAAAGATAAGTTACTTTTTCCACTTTGTGTTATTCTCAGTAAGAGGGGCCTCAAAGCAATGTAGCTTTTCCAAGAGACTTCTGAATCATCATGCCCATACTCTCAGTTTCTTAGACATGCTCAGACAGATTGGAATCTCTTATAGCCCATGCATAGAAGATCATTTTTGACTTAAGCAGTGCAGAGTTGGCCGCTAAATTACGTGGGTGGAATGGGTCTTCTATCATGTAGTAAAACTGAGTCAGCAGCTTTTAAAGCCTTTTTATGGCCTGGTCCAACCACTCTAAAAACACATCTCTAGATAAGCTGAAATCAAAGATCAAAATGTTTTGCAATTAAAGAACACCTTCTGTAATTGTTAACCATTATAAGTTTTATGTCCTGTTCTAGTTACATTTTAATTTAGTTTGCTGGTAAATAAAGTATATAAAGTGAAAGAATACTTACTTGGTTAGATGTGACCGCTAAAATTAAAAAAGTGAACAAGTATTAATTACATCAAAATTTTGAGAGTTTTGAATGATACTTGGCTAAAGGACTTGTTTTCTAGAATGGTGAACAGATTATATGGCAAATAGAATCCTAGATTTCTTTTTCAATTTATGTAAAAATATGTAGAAATGTTGATTAAAAAAACCCATTTGCAAGGCAATGCCAGGTGAATCTTATCCTGAGAACAGCACTAAAAACATGGTTATTTAAAGCTTCTATACCTTGGAGGGGTGAGAGGAAGAAAAATATTGTATTATAAAGTAAGAAAAGTTCACTGAACTGGTAATATGAATTACCAAGAAGGGATTTATGGGGCAGGGGATAAATTTCAGTCAAAAGAGAAATGACTGCCATGCAATTTCAGCTGGATTTTAGTAAAGAAACAGAGGGTTGCCAGCAATTGTGTGAGTCTCCTTATCTTGTTTAGTGAAAACAGAACTAACGCTTTTAGAAAGAGTTTTCTGTCGTCTCTCAGAAATTATAAAAAGTACTGTAAGGATTTCATGAAGTGAATTTGAAAGACTGTGAAATAAACCATACCTTATTGGCTGGGACCCCTGCTGAAGAAATGCCTTTCATAACAGATTGGTGATTTTTGCCACATGGTGAGTTTAGCAAAAGCTCTTACCTATTTCTGAAACTGTTGTGTTCAGTAAACTTATTAAGTTATACTCTGTCTTAATTTTTAACCCAGCTACTGTTTTCTCTCTCATATAGCATGTGTGACAATAACAACTTTAAATTTATGGTCTTTTGTTTTGTTTGTCACAGTCTCTATAGTTGTTTTTCTGGTTTCTAACTATTTTTTCCCCTCCTAGAAAAGTTCTCCACAATGACCTAGAGGCTACACAGCAGGCAGAATATATAGATTCCAACTCTTGCTTTATAAGCAGGAAATTACTGTTCTTAGGTTCAGGGATTTCTTTTTTTTTCCTCCCTCAAAAATAAAAAATCCTGTTTTGCCAGCTAGAAGAGCTCTGTTCCTAAGCACCAGAGTTCAGTGTGAACGTCCTACGTTCAAATGTTCTAAGTCAACAATTCTGTCTACTAAATGTTCTAAGTGTTCTAAGTTTACGATTTTGTCAAAATTTAGAGAAAGAGCTTGAAGAATAACCATTTTCTTTTTTATTTTCCACTCAGTTAGCTGAAACTGAATTTGTCCCCAATAATATTATCACACTGGTTTCCCACTGTAAGTTTCATAATTAAATGGAAAGGCTACTTTAAATTGATGAAATAAAATAATGTGAAATTCCACATTCATTCATTTATGCAAGTGATGAAATTTTGTTGGGTGGTAGTTTATTTCCCTCATTATAAAATCTAATTTAGATGACTTTTCCCCCCAAGCTTTGGGTATAAAGCATCAAGATTCACCTGATTTATTTTCTGTTTAAGCATTATATTCTCCAAATTCATGTCTTCATGTTATTAACATGATTTTAAAATTTTCAGAAAATGTTGTATCACCCATCCACATAAGAAATATGATATACAAATGACCACTCACACATTTGTTCAGGTGTCAATGATCTTTCAGTGCTGACTGATTGGTTTAAAAGTTTTCACAAATGAAAACTTATAAAGAACCTTCTATCCCCTTTATTGGGACGATCTATCTCACATTGTGAAAATCTTTTCTCTAGGGCCTGTAGTTTCATCAGGAGGGTAGAAGTTCCACAGTGATTGGAGAAAGCTGTAGTTTTTGTCTGCTCAGCATCATTTCCCATCCTCCTTCTACTCCTCCCCTATTCTTAATGGTCCAGGTGGTGATGTCTATCATAATGGCTCATCCCCACTTCATGGGTGAGCCTGTGACCAAGCCTAGCTATCAGAGTGCCAAGGATTGTTTCAGGAATGTGCATGTGACTTAAGAAAGATAAATTTGTGTCTTTTCTGAGATTGATATAGGGCTTTAATGGGCGGAGGACACATAATTCCACTGTAATTGCTAAGCAGGGCAAATGTGCGTCTGGGAGGATGGATGTCAACTTGTCTGACACACGCACACAGAGAAAGCCCGCCTATGATAAAACAAGTGGAGATAAGCATAGATGCAATGTGGAGAGGGAGAGGGGCAGAGCTCTAAGCACGTTGTTTACCTGTGGATCCAACCATGCGTAAAGATATATCCACTCCCAACTTCCCCATTACAGGGTCACTGCCTTCTCCCTTTCCATAAGCCAGTTTGAGTTGAGTTTCTAACACACCCAACCAACAAGGGTCTTAACTAATGCAGTCCTTATTGCAGAACGTCTATCAAGATTTGACTGCAATTCTGCTAATATCTTTCTCTCACTCGCTCTCTCTTTTTTTTCCCCTATAGTCAGACCAACCATCAGATAAGATATTTTGAAGTTTTTCTGCTAATATGAACAAATTCACCAGCACACAAAGGATGATTTCACCGTGCCATTCAAACATAGATTCCCGACTGAGAAAACACGGAGATGTTTGTAGTTACTTGTCGCCTTGTGTAATGACTTTGGGTGTAATGCTTTCATTTACAGTTACTGTTGTGGGGAGCTGAGAGCACCCTGGGAGTTAACCTGTAGGACAAAGCAGAGAGGAGCATATATTCTTTCAAGGCACTTGTAGCTGTCATTTTATTTTTTGAGAGTTATGAATGGAGGTATTGTTGCAAACAGCTGTACCGTGAAGGCATTTAAGCCAGTTATTACTGCCTGTGGTGTCTGCGCTCAAAATGTTGCAAACACTGAAATTATGATTTACAGAGGTGAAAAATGTAAGTTTTGTAAGATCTGGCTGCATGCCTGGCTCTGTCTTTTCATATTATTGGACAAATTCTTTTGTAACGATGAGTCTGCAGCTGAGTGCTTGTAATCCCAATTAATTCAAAAGAGATGGCCAGAATATATCATATGACATGTAATATATTAATTTGGAAAGCAATGTGGTACACGTTAATGTTATTTTTAATGTATTTAATTATTTCCCAATACATTATGTTAAATCGATATTATGCCTGAAGACTTAGAATATAGTAAAATAATTTCTAAATGTTACATATCTGAGATGATGATGCATTTGGTTGAACTAAACTGAAATGACAAGTATATTTTGGAATTGGAAAAAATAATTTTATGTTTTCTGGAAGAACTCTTTGATATATTGCCCAATCACTCATTTTCTTCCAGTAAAATGACCGTCTTTAATACCTTAAGATCTATTGTCACATCCAGTTCAGTGGCCTAATCTCTGCTAAAGTTCCTTTTCTTCTCATCTTACCCAAATCATGATGTAAGGCTTCACCTAGATCAAACTCTCCCTTTGGTTAAGACTGATATAGGAATTCAATAATTGTATTGCTCTTAGTGCTTTATGATTTAGCATGGTAAATTCCACACCATTTCACCACATCTTTTTGGTTCTTGGGCCAATTAAGAGCTATTCCCAAAATATTTGCCAAAGTGGCCAATAGGAAATTTCCCAATTAGTCTACAAGTTAACAGAAGATAAGGTCTCTATGCGATTTGTGTGCAGAGCATTGTCTATATATTATATTATGTCATTTAATCAATCTAATTCTTTTAAATTAAAATAATTTTAAAGATCATAGATTCTATTTTTTTTTTTTTTGGTGAGGAAGATCAGCCCTGAGCTAACATCCATGCCTGCATTCCTCTATTTTGTATATGGGATGCTGCCACAGCATGGCTTGATGAGCAATGCATAGGTCCGTGCATGGGATTTGAAGCTGCGAACCCTGGGCTGCCAAAGCTGAGTGCACAAACTTAACCACTATGCCACCGGGCCGGCCTCCATAGATTCTTTTTTGAAAGGAAGGCATCTCATATTTCATTTAGGAAAATATTCTCATTTCCTGGGTGCATTAGTCAGGATGCTTTGGGTTGCATGTAACACAAAACTGATTCAAACTACCTTAAGGAAAAATGGGAATTTGTGGGTTCACAGCACTGAATGTTCCAGGTGACGGAAGAGATTTTATCCAGGGCTCAGACTCTATGACTAAGCCCAGGTTTCTCTCTCTAGTTCTCAGTCCTGTTTTCTCAGTGTAGGCCACAAAATGGGGGCCAGCACGTCCTAGCTGCATGATTCCTGGCACTTCCACCAAGAAAAAGAGTCTGCCTTCCTGATGTTTCAAACAAAATCCCCTAAAGGAGTTTTCCTGGCCCTGATTGGCCTGACTTGAGTCATGTGCCATTCTTTCTTTTGAATTAATCTCTGTGATTAATGGGATCAGATTTGCTGAGTGGTTTAGAGCAACCAACTTCCAATCCTGGAGGTGAAGGCAGGATCAATCCCATACCAACTGCATTGCAGGGAAATTCAGGTTGCTCTCTCAGGTAATGGATGCTGGGGAAGCAACCAACAAACTTTAGGACGATAAAGCATGAGAGAATCCAAGGGCCTTGGCCAGGTCACACGCTAAGCAGTAAAGCTTCATCTAGATCCTAATTCAACATCGTTTCACCTGTCAACAAAAGTTTATGAACTACTACATAAATTACACTCTCTTAGTGCTCTGTGATGGTAGAGTTGTGGAAAACTGTGATTGTCTAGCATAGTCTTTATCAACGTATGATCTGAGATTCACTTATAAAAGACATCTGGGGATGCCTGAGAAGAATGTAGATTCCCAGCTCCATCCCGGATTTGCTGAATCAGAATCTGTGGGGATGGGGCTCAGGACTTTGCATCTTAAACACGTTTCCTTAGCAAATGTCTTGCATACTAAGACATACATTGTTATGTAACCCAGAAACCGTTGTGGTTAACAAACATTCCAAAACTTCTTTACCATATCTGTGTCTTGGACTGTATTTGAAAATAATTTCTATAAAATTTTTTTATATTGACCTTCCAGTTAGGGTTATGACTACTTCTAAACAATAACCCAGTGATCCACTCTGGTAGGAGGATTATGAGCACTTGCCAAATTCACCATGTGAGCAGGAAAATTTGCGGAAGACTGATGGGCAAAGTTGAAAAACATCTTTGTGCTATAGTAAAAAGGAGTATCAGCAAGTGTAAAAATGATGAAGTTAATACAAGTAGGGAAAATATAAACATATTTACTGTGACAAATGGCATCAAATAAAGCGCGCTATTACCCACTTATATATATTATTTGCTTTTCCGAACTCTTCTAAATTGTCTTCAAAATACGATTGATACCTTAAGAACTTGCTCAATCTGCAACACTTGGATGGTAAAAGCAGGTTGTTGACAGCAGCTATGAATGCTGATTGTGACTTATCATAAAAAATACAACATTTACTGTGTTGCTTTGTCAGATCCTTGTTTTTGTCTGACAGCATAAATCCCAAGATGAATTTTCCATCTGCTTCCTAGAAACGACTTAGAGAGGACCTGCCGTCACCCATGTAGCTCCCAGTGAAATTCCAAGATGACTTCTGTACCTTATGAGCAGTGTTTCTTGGAGACTGATTGGGGTGTGATTGTCAGTATTGCTTTTAGATAGTAAACAGTGTTTGCAGAGGAACAATGAAATTACGATTATTACCAGAGTAACTCTGATGTTTTCTCCACCTACTTCTCACAAGGCTATAGATTTGCGAGATGTGGTATCGAACCATTGTCTCTTTAGGAAATTGACATAATTTTTTGTGTGGAACCTGAGGAGGAAATAATGTAAACAAAGTAGTAAGATAAAATTCTATAAACAAAAGTGATTTGAAATAAAATATCTGTGGAATATAGTCCCTCAAGACAATAGTAGATAATTACTGAATATTCACAAATACTGTGTCCTCAGTATTACTGAGTATACTAAACTATATTCCAATTTACATGCAGTAATTTATTTAATCTTTAGAATAATCCTAGGATGTAGGTTTTGCTATTATATCTATTTTACAGATGAGGAAACTGAGGCATAGGGAAGTTAATAAATTTGCCTAAGTTCATACATGTGGTCAATTAAGGAATTGGAATTTGAATCCAGGCAGTCTGGATCCAGATCCATGCTCTTAACCATCAAACTATAGAATGATTGTGAATGATTTTCATTATTATTATTATTATGAATAATAAATCAAGAATTATATTAAAATTTCCAATATCCTTTTACAGTGGGTTCTGTAGAGCAAAGGAGATGGCATAAACTAGTAAGTAGTATTTAGTAGTATATGGCAGCATGAAGATTCTTATGACTGATTTCAAGCCATGCTCAATTGCTGATAAGTATGAGATTTGGTTTAAGAAAGGCCTCTGGAATGCTGCAACATAGATTAGATCTGAAATACGTGGGCTACCATCCTCTATGACGGCAACGTTGTTAATCTACAGTTAGCTTGCTAGGTCCTTTGAGCTGGTTTCACAGTAATGAGTATGGATATGTTTAAATCCAAATTTTTTAACTGATTGTCTGTGGCCGGTGTAGCCAATCTGCATTTTGAGATGATGGACCAGGGTTAGGAAGTTATCCATGGTTATGAAACCACACATGATCACCCTAAAACTACCGAAGTACCTCAAGCCTCTGTCTTGTTTTCTTAGCACTTTTTCTAACCAAAGGGCAGATACTGTGTGATGACAGTAATGCTGTGTAGCTACGACAGTTTATAGTTTGTTACTTCTCAAGTAAATTTTTAATACCAATGATGAAATTAATAAGCTCGAAATCTCACCCATCATGGTGAACAATTATTTGCACTTTTTATATATTCCCTTTCAGCCTTTGTCATTCTATAGACAGAATTTTGTATGTTTATAATCTTGCTGTATATATAATTCTGGATCTTGTCTTTTACTTAATATTTCCCATGCTGCTACAATTTTTATAATTATTGTTATCTTAATGGATACCCAATAAACCATTGAATTGATTATAGTACTTGATGAAACTATTTTCTAATTGTTGAGATGGTTGTTTAGATTTTCCCACTCGTTTGCCATTAATAAACAACACTGTGAAGCTGGGTTTGGGCCATGGACCAAATCCTGTCCACTGCTCATTTATGTAAATAAATTTTCATTGGAACACAACCACACACACTCATTTACATATCATCTATTGTTGCTTTCGAATTATAATGTCAGAGTTGAGTAATTGTGACAGAAACCACATGTCCCACAAAGCCTAAAATATTTATTATCTGGCCCTTTACAGAAAAATTTTGCTAACTCCAAATTATTATTGTAGTACCCAATTGTTTTCCTTATTTTGCATCATTATATTAAGATAAAATCCCAGGATTGGGATTTCTTGGCCAAAGTGTGTGAATATCAGATGGAATCAAAGTGTATTTCCAAATTGTTTTCTAAAGCTGTTATGTTGATTTATAATGTTAACAACAACGTATAAGTATGCTACCTTCATTCAACTTTATAATAATTGGGTTTATCACTCTAAGTTTTTCTTATTTAATGATCACTAATAGTAGTACATCATTAGTCTTTTTGCTTGCTCTTCTTCAGTATGAAAAAGTTATTCCCTTGTATATTTATCAGTTGTTTTTTCTCTTGTATTAAATGTCTGATCATGTTTCTTATATGCAAATCTATTTGAGTCTTATTGCTTCACTTGTTAATTTGTATAAGCTTGTGGATAATTTTCTGACTTACATTAAAAGAACCAGCAATAAGATATGTTGGTTGACGGCTTACTGCACACAGATACATATAATTCATGCAAGCATTCATTAAAGCAGATACAGAAGTCATGCTTATACTAATTATGAATGCCACCTTTTAAAGCTAGAATACCTGTCTTACCAATGTAAATAATACCAGTAGTTCTTTTATTACTCTCTAAATCTGTAAGCTGAACTCCTGTAAGGAAAATCTGTCTTCTTTATGTAGTGAAAATATTTGCTTATGTAGTATGAAATTTCTCATTTGTGTATGACTCATTAAACACCCACCTCAGCTCAGGTCCTCAATAAAAGAAGCTTGTTACAATAATCTTTTTTCTCAAGATGCAAATGTTGACAAGCTTGAGTCTCTCCCACTCTGGCTGCAAAAATTAAAAAAGCCTTTAATAAAATTATAGAAGGCAAATCTGCGACCAAATACAGGGCAACATTTCCAGACTAAAAGGAAGAACAGTCTCAGGAAGAGGGAAATAAAGCGAGTTTACTTACACTGTTTTATAATCCTAAGGAAAGTTTATGTGCACATATCTGTTGGTAATATTTTGAAGATATTAAATCAATGCACTTTAATTTCCTGTTTAATCATATTCCCTTCTAGCCTCCCTCCTCTACAGCTGGGCCATGAGGCCCATTGCCCCATGGAATAAGAGGACAGTTCTGTCTAGAACAAAGATAGGACTGATCGGCTTTAATCATAAAGCTGAATTTCCTGAGTGTGCAGCGAGGCAATTTTGAAAGCCAACCTTTGGTAAGAAGGATGTGCCTTTTCTATATTTCTTTAGCTCCCATTAACAAAAAAATTTGGTTGATTATTCCATGCAAAGTGTAGCTGGAACTCAGAATTGGAGAGAGAGAGAAATGAGAAATATTTCCCTTTTGACTGGAGGGCTGAAACAACATGAGCGGGAGACCTAGGGCAATGACGGTAGGCATTATGGGGGGAGAGAACAGCTAGTGGCCATCTTCAGCATTGTGTAAAAAAGTAGTGACTAGTGACTGAAGGAAGAGGTGCCTAAGGCAGAGATCCTTGTTTCCATGCCGGGAGGGGACATGTGGGACTTCTAGATGTTCTTTGATGCTTTGGAGAGGGACAAAGAGATGCTGAGAAAGCCTAAACAGAGATTAGATGGGCCACAGTGTGTGGAGATTTTAGTGTCCAAAGGCCATGGTTAGGACCATGGAGCCTAGCTGTGCTTGGCAGCTTGATGACCAGAAGGGACCCATTGTACCTCAGCATCCACCAGCCTAGGGAGCAGACCGAACCATCAGTTGATCAGAGACTGTAAGGATCCGAGGGACTCATTTCTCTCCATCCTCTACACCCCCAGACAACTTCTTGGCGTTAGTCAAGCGTTGTGGCTAAGGGCACAGACTCTGAAGTCAGGCTGCCCAAGCTTGAATCCTGGTTCCAACTCTTTTTGTTTGTTTATTTTTTTGTCTATTGCGGTAACATTGATTTATAACATTGTATAAATTTCAGGTGTACATCATTATACTTTTATTTCTGCATGGATTACACTATGTTCTCATGTTCACCACCCAAATACTAATTACAATCCATCACCACACCCATGTGCCTAATTATCCCTTTCACCCTCCTCCCTCCCCGCTTCCCCTCTGGTAACCACCAACCCAATCTCTGTCTCTATGTGTTTATTGTTGTTATTATCTACTACTTAATGAGTGAGATCATACGGTATTTGACCTTCTCCCTCTGACTTATTTCACTTTGCATAATACCCTCAATGTCCATCCATGTTGTCACAAATGGCTGGATTCCATTGTTTCTTATGGCTGAGTAGTATTCCATTGTGTATATATACCACATCTTCTTTATCCATTCTTCCCTTGATGGGCACTTAGGTTGCTTCCATGTATTGGCTATTGTGAATAACGCTGCAATGTGGTTCCAACTCTTATTAGCTGCCTGACCTCGGTCAAGTTACTCATTTTCCTTATTTATGAAGTAAAGATAGGGTTGTTATGAAGTTTAAAGAAGATAATTTTTATAAAATGCTTGAAAAGGTGTCTCACACACATTAACACCTCAATAGTCTCATTAATGTAGGTTGTTATTGGGGAGGAGCAGGACATTTACTTGAAAGAGGCTGACACATCAAAAGAGATCATTTAAGCTATAATAGAATGAGAACATCTA
This sequence comes from Diceros bicornis minor, assembly GCF_020826845.1. Classification (NCBI taxonomy): domain Eukaryota; kingdom Metazoa; phylum Chordata; class Mammalia; order Perissodactyla; family Rhinocerotidae; genus Diceros; species Diceros bicornis. The sequence continues at coordinate 18,235,812 of NC_080768.1, forward strand.
TAATAGTTATGTTAATTCCACTCTGCCCAGTGAAAGATTAGATTAGTTATAGGAAAATAAAGAAGTCACATTTTCTTTGAATACCTGAGTCCAGTACTTGTGAATTTGAGATCTCTGTATCACAGAAACAGAGGGCCAAGAACACTTCCTCAATCCCTTGAACCCCTGTAGCTACTGTCTTTTCTTGACTCCATAGCCAAGCTTCTGGAAAGAGTTATGTTCAGTCAAAATCTCCATATCCTCACTCTTTTCCCCCACTTCTCAACCTTACAACCTGATATCTGCCCCATCACTCCGCCTAAGCTGCTCTCCCCTGCACCACCAATGTCCTCCTGATTCGTAAGTGCAGTGAAAATTGATGAACAATTTTCTAATCTTTGTCTTCCTACTGTGGCCATTCTTCTTTTGTCCTTGGGCTCTCTGATATGGCTCTTTCTTGCTTTTGTTCTTCTTCTCTGTATGCTCCTTTTAGCCTCCCATAGCCACTCTTCCTCTCTTGGTCCTTGAAATGCTATTATCTTCATGGTGTCATACTTGGCTATTGGTTCTTCTCATCTTATACTTTCCCTAGTCTCCAATTTATGCTATCAGCTTTTACTCATGAAGGTAATTCAGATTCACATCTGAATCTTAAATCTAGACATTGTTTTTTAGTATAAATACCATATAGTTAATTGCCTTTGAAATGTTTCTTCTCTCTTGGATGTCTCATGGATTCCTCAAAGTCAGCATATCCCCAGTTGAAGTCACTCTCTTCTTCATTCCCTACTCCCATTTCGAAAGTTCTCCAACTGTAGGGCAAATGACACTCAAGCCAGAACCCGGTGAGTTATCCAGAACACCTACCTCTCTCTCACCTCCACTAACCCTATCAGCCACCAATTCCGTGGAGTCTGCTTCTTTAACATCTTTTCCATCAGTCCTCTGCCCTTCAGATCCTCCGCCTCTGCCTACTTTTTTTTTCTTTTTGCTGAGGAAGATTCGCCCTGAGCTAACATCTCTTGCCAATCTTCCTCTATTTTGTATGTGAGTTGCCACCACAGCATGGCCGCCAATGGCTGAGGGGTGTAGCTCCCCCCAGGCAACCGGACTTGGGCTGCCAAAGCAAAGCAGAGTGCACCAAACTCCACCACTAGGCCATGGTGCCAGCCCTGCTTCCGCCTGCTTTTAATCCTTCATTGGATCTCACCTGGATCTCTGTAAAACCCTCTAACTGTTATACCTGTCCTGAGTCAGGCTACCCTCCATCCTTCCATCAGAGAGATCTTTCAAAATGTAAATCAGAGCATTATATTACATCACAGCATCAGAGCATAACTACTGAGGGTTATGCTATTTTACACGCCTGGCCCTTTGCACGTGCTATTCCATTTTCTTAAATGCTTTCCCCTAGCTAACCACCGTATGTCTTTCAAAATTCAAATCAGTGTCACCTTAGGAAGATCTTTTAAACTGTCCTCTGCTCCATATCTGCATCTCCACCCCCTCAATACACACATTATTTAGCTGCCCAGTGTTCCCTGTGAAAAATCTGATCTTCTTTAACTATAGCGCTTATTTTGTTTCTCTACCTTCCCTAATGACCTATAATCTGCTTGACAGCAGAGATTCCTAACTATTTCTTCAGTGCCTGGCAAATGGGGGGGACACAGCTAGTGTTGATTGAATGAATGAACGCAGGAATGAATGAACATGGCTTTGTGCAGGTGACTGGGTCTCTGAAAAATCCAGTTACGAAACACAGAAGACTGATGAAGGCCTTTCCTCTTCATGACCATGGGTAACCGACAGTAGCTTAAAAAGCAGTGTAGCTGAGTATCAATGCTGTTAGCTTACACAAATCTTTTTCATCTTATTTATGTTTACTATGTATACTGTATATTATGTTACTTTATATTCATTATATTATTATAATATATAGTTTATTACATTATTATATACAATAAATATATATTATTTAATTTATTTTGTTTTATGTTTACCATATAGGCTTTTATTGGTAAGCAAAATCCCTCTCTAATGTTCCTGTAAATTTAATCTTTATAAATAAATACTTTGTTATTAGTCATGTTTCCTCTGAAATTATGAAGATAATTTCAGAAATAATCATCCTACATGTTACAGACTTTGAAAATTGAGTTTACATGAACCAAATATCATCGTGCAACAAATATTAATGACACAAGTCAATCTGTAAATCTTAGATAAGTAGGATAGAGTCTGGGCACATTAAGGGATGTCCCCGTGTCCATTAGTTGAGACAGACATTTGGCTATGCTATAATTTTATACGCCCTTTTCATTTTTCTCAGGCCCCGGGGAATTGGCATGATTTCACTTTTGAAAGTCGACACTTTATTGTTTCTTCCTGGATTTCTTTCTGCCCTGATTGGCCATGAAATGGAAGATTTTTTCTCAGGAAACTCTTCCTTGATGGCCCAGTAAATAAATTGAGAAACCTAGCTCTTTTAAAACTTCGTGGTCTTTCCTAGGTGGTTTTGGAAGCTTTCTTGGTTTTTGTCTGGGAAATCATCCAATGGGAGGTTCAGTGCTCTCAAAATCTGTTTCTTTTCTTTTCTTTTTTGGTGAGGAAGATAGGCCCTGAGCTAACATCTGTTGCCAATCCTCCTCTTTTTGTTGAGGAAGATTAGCCCTGAGCTAACATTCATGTCCATCTGCCTCTATTTTGTATACGGGATGCCATCACAGCATGGCTTGATGAGCAGTGCGTAGGTCCGTGCCTTGGATTCAAACCTGCGAACCCCGGGCCGCTGAAGCGGAGCACGTGAACTCAATCACTACGCACCAGGCCAGCCCCTCAAAATCTGTTTCTTATCCTTCTCTCTGGATAGGGACCTCCAGGCTGCCTCTGAGACCCCAGTAAAGAAAAGAAAACTTCCTTATTGGGCCTCCCCTCAAATTTCTTCCCAAAGCTTCAGACAGGCCTTCAGATAAGCCATGGAAGTCACCTCCTTCACTCTTTTAAAAACATCTCTTTCACTCCATGACTTGGAAGTTTAGCCCTCAAATATGGTTCAGTTCGCCCTCTTATTCTGTTTTTAAAAAAATGTATTTTTTTGGTAGAGTCACATTGATTCTTAACCAGGGTAGGTACTACTCAATTCCTGAGAATACTTAAAATCTATTGAGGCATTTTAGTTGTCATAGTAACTGGTAGCTGCTACTAGCATTTAGGAGGTGAAAGCCAGGATGATAAACCTCCAGCAATGCACGGCATGGTCTTACAACACCAAAGAATGGTCCAGCCCCAAATGCCAACAGTGCCCTTGTTGAGAAACACAGCTGGTTCTGCTCTTGGGTAATGAGTTGATTCTTTCCCTACTATTGCCTCTGGCTCTAATACACTCAAGGTTGTGTGACATTGATATGGGTTTAATATGCTACAAAAATTCTCCGCAAATATTTGTGTCTTGTTTTTTCACTTTATTTATGGTATATTTTGATTAACAGCCATTCTTAACATTAATTTAGTTGATTTTATCAATTACTTTTCCTTAACAGTTTTATTTAAGAAACTCTTCTCTATTCTAAGGTACTAATAATATTTCCCTTTATTTTCTGCTAAAAGATTTAGAAATTAGCCTTTTGCATTTAAGTCTTTAATACAATGTGAATTGATTTTTGTGAATGGTCTGAGGTAGGAGTCCAATGTCTTTCTTTTTTTTTTTTTTTTTTTTTTTTGTGAGGAGATCAGCCCTGAGCTAACATCCGCCAATCCTCTTCTTTTTTTGCTGAGGAAGACGGCCCTGGGCTAACATCTGTGCCTATCTTCCTCCACTTTACATGGGACGCCGCCACAGCATGGCTTACCAAGCAGTGCGCCTGTGCGCGCCCGGGGTCCGAACCAGCGAACCCCGGGCCGCCGCAGCGGAGCGCGCGCACCCAACCGCTTGCGCCACCGGGCCGGCCCCCCAATGTCTTTCTTTTTTTTCATGGAGATAACCAATTACCCAAACATACTTTATTCATCTTTCCCCCCATAGTCTACAGCACATCTGATATCTATCAAATATCAAGTTTCCACAAGTGCGATATGCTTCTGGGATCTGTTTTTCCTTCCATTGGTCAATTTGTTTGTGTGCTGGTGCCACATTATCTTTATAATGTTAGCCTTATAAGTCTGGATATGTGGTAAGGCAAGTACTCCCTATGTTATTCTTCTTTAGAAATGTTTAGTCTATTGTTGACCCTTGGGTCTTTCATAAAATTTTAGAATGGGCTTGCAAAGTTCATAGAAAAAAGTGTTTCAGATTTTGATTGGAATTTGGTATAGAAAGAATCAACATATTTACAATATTGAGTCTTTCTGTCCATGAACATGGTATATGTCTCTGTGTTGGATATTTCTTACACACCAGTGCAAATCCTCTCAACCTCACCTTTCATACTAGCTACAGCTGCTGTGATCAGTTCCATGCAGACTTCAACTGGCTTCACATATGTGCAGTCTGACAGTGCCTCTCCTCAAGCTCATGACATGTCTTTTGCTTCCTAGGCTGGGTCTTCTCTATTATAAGATGTCTGTGGGAAACCGCTCAATATATACAGGCTCATCCTGGACGATAGGATAGTTAATACCCTGTTTGGCAACTTTTGATCATTGGAGAATGGGAATCAATAGATAAATGCAATTGCCTTTGTTCACAGGGGAGGAAGGTCCTGAGATACTTTTCATAAAGTTTCTCAGATGATTCCATGGCAGCAAATATCCAGTTGCTTGTAGCAATGGCCAACTCAATAATGCATCCTTGCATTGGTGCTCTCTCCTTTCCTATTTAACTTCCCTCATCCCTCATTTCATCCCATGAGATCAAACTCTCAATAAATGACTTTTATCAAAGGCTTTTTCTCAGATTCTACCTTTAGTGGATAGAGAGACCCAGACTAAATCAGATTTCTTTTAATTAGGTTTTCTTTATTGGCTGTTAATACAAATTAACAATATTCTGCATACAGCTCTTGTATTATATTTTGTTAGACATTTTTCATAGGTATAGCATATTTTTTACTGCTATTGCAGACAGTATCTTTTTTTCAAAATGTTTTCTATTAATTGCTGATGTACAGAGATACATTTAATTATGCATATTGATCTGATATCCAGTCTCTTTGCTAAATTCTCTCATTTAATTAAATCTATCTGTATGTCTTTTGGGATTTTTATCTAGACATTTACATTTTCTGTAAATAATGACATTTTTCTTTATGCTTTCCAATTGTTTTACCTTTTATTTCTTTATTTGTCTTATTTCTCTAGCTAGAATATTGAATAGAAGTGGTGAACATAAGCATCTGTATCTTATTCTTGATTTTTAAAAGTAGGTTTCTAACATTTTTCCTAATAAAAATGATGTTTTCTGTAGGATTTTGATAGATACTCTTTTAGGTTGATATGTTCACTTCTGTTTGCATCTTGAGATTTTTAAAAATCATAATTTAATATTAATTGGTAACTAATGCTCCTTCTGTTTCTGTTGATATGATCTTAATTTGTTTAACGAGTTAATGATATTTATATATTTTATAATTTTAAATGAGTCTTGCATATCTGAAATAAACCCAGCTTGGTCATGGGATATTATTATTTTTATATATCACTGGGTTTGATTTCCTATTATTTTGTATAGGCTAATTGCATCTATGTTTGTGAAAGAAATTGGCTTATAATTGTCTTTCTTTTTCACTTACTGTTCTTGTGTGATTTTGGTATTAAAGCTATATTGGCTTCATAGAATGAGTTGGTTAGTAATTTCTTTCTTGCTATAATTTGGAAGATATTGTATCAGACTGGAAAGATCTTGAAGACATGGCAGGCTTTGACCACTAATGTATTTGAGCTCAGTGTTTTCTTTGTTGAAAGATTTTTTACTACTGACACAATTTCTTCAATTGTTAGAGAAGTCTAATCCTAACCCTAACCCTAACCCTAACCCTAATGATTTAAGACAAATAGAAGAGGCAATGAAGCACAGAAGGATGAATGAGGGCTTTTATAGACATGGTTCAAATACTGCTCCAGCACTGCTCACCTGGGAAACCTTGGGCAAGTTACTTCACTTCTCTGAACCTTTGATTTTCTCATCTCGATATGCCTGTGGGTGATAAGCTGATTTCATACACACCCTCTTTGTCAATCACTGGGGGCTCTGGGGCTCTGCACACTACCTCTGGGGGTTCTTTGAACACAAACTGTCCAGCAAATGATGCTCCTTGTTCATCCAGGTCTTCTTCCAAAGACTTTGTTAGAAGAAATCTAACGAAACAAACGTGTTTTGTTAAAAAAAATTCTCTAAAAATTTATCTATGTCATCAAAGCTATCAACTTTTTGGCACAAATTTTTCTTAGAATTCTCCTGGAACTTTTGCTGTGTCCCCATTTTGATTCCCAATATTTTTCTGTGCCTTCTTGCCTTTTCTTTATAGTAGTATTGGAAGTTTCTTCATTAGTTTTCGCAAAGACCAACTTTTGGCTTTGTTGATCTTCTCTATCTTATCTTTTCATAATTTTATTGATTTATTCTTTTCTAATTCTGTACTCTTCCCAATATTTTGTTAATTTGGATGTATAGCTCATTAGTTTTTAGCTCTTATTTTTTTCTAGTATAATTTATTGTTATTTTTCAAAGTACATTTCTGTTGTATTCCACAATACATTTCAGTTCTGGGCATTTTAAAATGGGCATTTAAAATTCCGATTTCACCTTTGATAACCGAGGTATTTAGTAGTGTGTTTTACATTTACAAACATAGCTTTTTTTTCTTTATAGTTGGTTAGTGACATCTAATTACCTTGCATTGTCAGAAAAGAATGAGCTTATAATATAAATCAATTCTTTGAAATTTTTTGAGACATTGTTTATGGTCAATTTTGTAGTTAATTTTGCATTATGCGTGAGAAAAATGCTTCTTTTCCAATTTCAGGTGCAGGGTTGGTTAATTGTGTTGTACAATCTTTTATATCTTAATTTCTTTTTTGCTTGACCCATCAATAATTGAAAGCAGTATATTGAAATCTCCCACATAATGATAGCACTATCAATTTCATCCTATAGTTCTATTAAATTTCACTTTATATATTTTGAGGCTCTTTTATTATATGCATACAAATTTATATGATGCTGGGTGAACTGTAAATTTTATGATCATATGATGCCCTTTTCTATCCCTAATAATGCTTTTTATCTTAATCTATTTTTTTCTGATAAGAACTTAACCTTTCTTTAGTTTAGAATTTAGAAATGGTATATCTTTTTCTTCTAGTATTTACAAACTTTACATGTCAATAGGTTTTAGGTATGTTTTTCTATGCAATCTGGCAATCTCTTTTAACTGCCGTGTTAAATTTATTTACATTCATTTTCTTTTTAAATTTTTTTTTTTTTCCTGGGGAAGATCAGCCCCTAGCTAACATCCATGCTAATCCTCCTCTTTTTGCAGAGGAAGACCGGCTCTGAGCTAACATTTATTGCCAATCCTCCTCCTTTTTTTCCCCAAAGCCCCAGCAGATAGTTGTATGTCATAGTTGCACATCCTCCTAGTTGCTGTATGTGGGATGCGGCCTCAGCACGGCCGGAGAAGAAGTGCGTCGGTGAGTGCCCGGGATCCAAACCCGGGTCACCAGTAGTGGAGCGTGTGCACTTAACCGCTAAGCCACGGGGCCGGCCCCTACATTCATCTTCATTATGAACATTTTCAATTGGCTTCTACTCTTTTTTAGGATTTCTCAATTTCATGCTTCTTCTATATTTTTTGCTTGTTAAATCAACATTAACTGAATTGTTTTAGAAAATTAAACACTCATTTCTATTATTTTCATAATTACTTCTGAAGTATTGCCATGCATAATAAAATAATCCCCTTCTTAGACAGCACTAGGATCTTAGAACAATTTAACTCAGATTACCCATTTCCACTTTCGTGCCATTTTGTCAAAATTTTAATCCTGTCTCTATCTTTTTTTTTTTTTTTGTGAGGAAGATCAGCCCTGAGCTAAAATCCTCCTCTTTTTTGCTGAGGAAGATTGGCCCTGGACTAACATCCATGCCCATCTTCCTCTACTTTATATGGGACGCCGCCACAGCATGGCTTGACAAGCAGTGCGTAGGTGCGCGCCTGGGATCCGAACCTGCGAACCCCGGGCCGCCAAAGCAGAGCATGTGCACTTAACTGCTGCGCCACTGGCCGGCCCTTATCTCTATCTTTTTTAAAATCCATAAACTCATAACATTATTTTATAGAGACAATATTTATTTATATTTATTCACACATTTACAAATCTTTTTTTCCTATTACTACTTTGACCATCCTTTTGGGGTCATTTTTCTTTTTCTTGAAAATCCAGGAAGGGAAAAGCGAAGGCATTGCTTACAAGACAGACCATACTTCAAGGGAAGATCGAACAGAGGATTGATCAGAAGGAGGTAGAGGTTTTTAGGTGCTATTTCAAGAGACAATAGTAACAATAATAACATTAAAAATGTCATAGACTGTGATGTTTCTCTAACTGGTTCATGGGAAACCATTCATATCATCAGATTCATTTATTCATGATATTACAAACATGTATTAAGAATTGCAGGGCTGGCCTGATGGTGTAGTGGTTAAGTTCATGCGCTCTGCTTCTGTGGCCCCGGGTTTGCCGGTTCGGATCCTGGGCGCGGACATACTCACCATTCTTCAAGCCATACTTGAAGGTGCCCATATAGTAGAGCTACAACTCTACACAACTATGACATACAACTATATACTGGGGCCTTGGGGAGAAAAAAGAAAAAAAGAGGAAGATTAGCAACAGATATCAGTGCAGGGCCAATCTTCCTCAAAAAAAACAAAAAACAAAAAAAGAATTGCAGTTTGTTCAGATACAGTCTTTTTGAAGACTGAGGTCGTGTCCCATATAGTAGAGCTACAACTCTACAACTATGATATACAACTACGTGCTGGGGCCTTGGGGAGAAAAAAGAGAAAAAGAGGAAGATTGGCAACAGATATCAGTGCAGGGCCAATCTTCCTCAAAAAAACACAAAAAACAAAAAACAAAAAAAGAATTGCAGTTTGTTCAGATATAGTCTTTTTGAAGCAGATTTGCCTACAGATAAATTGTTATGCCTGATTTTCATTCAATCCATTTTTACGAGTCTGTACTAAGCCAAAACACATACTGGAAAAACAATCATATTAAAGTCAAGATGTGTATCTAAATATCACCATGTCTCTAAGAGCTAAGCTTGCATAAGACCTGTGCAGAAGCTTGCTGCAATTATAGAAGGACTCTTCTGCAAGATCTGAAAACTTACCAACCTATAATGTTACATTTTTTGGTGTTTTAGGAAAGCAGCGTGTTTACTATGTACCGGGGGCATTATATAAAGTTTCTCATCCAGTTTTATTTAACCCTGACAACAATTGAGTGATTTTTATAAAATTCATTAAAAAAACAATAAGGCTGAAAGAGGTTCAATAACTTGATTAAAGGTCTTGTAGCTTGTAAGTGATAGACCTAAGTTTGAAACTCATGTCTGTCTGGGTACAAAGCGTGTGTGTATGTATATAAGTGTGTATGAATATATACGTGCATGTGTGTGTGTATACACATAAACATACTGCTTATTCTGGAAAACCCATTCACAAAATGTACAGGATGTATGTTTTTCTTGCTTTTTCATGGTTAACACTATCTCTTTCTTTATTTGGTCGTAACCACCCATGAAAATAGTTGTCATTATAGTGGTCATGATTCAAATTTCAGAGTTAAATAGGACTTCTTTGCATCTTATTTTATAAAGATTTCTACTATCATTTATAATACTTTTTGTTTACAGAAATCTTATGAGATTAGTTAATATTGCTCTCTAAATGAAGAAAGCAGAATAGAACAGTTTGTCTGAAGTTACAATAGAGACATGGCTAAAATGGCAGTCCCGTAGCGCTAATGACATCATATCCTTTGGGAACTTTAGAGGCATCTTTACTTCTTACTGCAAGTATTTTACACTAAATTGTCAAGGAAAACCCAGTTTTGAAATTATTTATGTACGGTAAACCTATCCTTTTAGATAGAATAGTGGGATTTCTAATCCTTTTTTTGGTGCTATCCTTAATAGCTCCAAAAATCCTTCTTAAGTGCATACCATAAATACTTCTGGAATACTTAGCCTTTTTTAGGACTGTCAAATATATTTTATTCACTGACTTGAGGAGCATATAGATAAACTTTGCATAATGGCCAAAGAAGCATAGTAAATTATTTTGAAAAGTAGAATGAAACCCTGCTATTTTTGCATATCATTTTTCTTTGTCCTATATTTTACTGTTCTCTGATGTGTACATAAAATGAGAGAAATACATTGTAATTTTGGTGAAGTCAACACTAGGATACACAAATATGACTTTTTAGCATAGGTCATATCTATAGTTTTAGGTGCTCAAGGGAAGTGACAAAGAGCTTTCTGGTTATAGCTATAATTGTAAATTAGATACTTAAATATTTAAATATAGTACTTAAATATAGAAATTAAAATAATTGTAAATTAAAAAAAATCTTAAATATGCTATCATATTTTATAAACAAACAAGAATACGAGAAGAAAGTAAGGTGAGTGGGGAAGTTACTTGATCAGGAGACAGGAAACCAATGCCTTGGTTAAACCATTTAAGCTACTTGGGGCTTTTTTTTTTTTTTTTTTTTCTCATTTATTGATATTTTAATGGTTTCTAACATTGTGAAATTTTGGGTTGTACATTTTTGTTTGTCCATCACCCCATATATGACTCCCTTCACCCCTTGTGCCCACCCCCCACCCCCACTTCCCGGGTAACCACAGTCCAGTTTTCTCTGTCCATGTGTTGGTTTATATTCCACATATGAGTGAGATCATACAGTGTTTGTCTTTCTCTTTCTGGCTTATTTCACTTAACAT